>NC_143488.1:31970353-31986353 GCF_027475165.1 Benincasa hispida | reverse complement strand
AACAAATTGTATTAATTCATTAATTCCAAGATGTCGTACAATAAAATATAAGAAAGAAAGGAAAAGGAAATGGCAAGCTAGAAGAAAAGATTTGCTCCCAGCAGATGTGCGTCAAGGTTACTGGTGGTGCCATGGATGGAGGAAGAACTGACTCTCTCGAGACCTAGCTCCGGTCGTCACTTGGAATGGATGAAGGAGGTGAAGAACTCTCTGCCATATTCTCACACGTTTGTCTGGATCGCAAGGATCCGCCCTAGGCGAACCTCAAGCAAAAACCTTGGATAACTTGAATTTATGCTCATCGACTTTTATATATATAGCTCGAGTCATCGATAGCATTAATTGGATTGCTCTGAGTCTGACGTTTGGCACGTTAGTCCTTTCTGAACCTCTCCCACTAACGGAGTGGTAGGTGAAATGTCAGCATCATCTTTTGGTTTTTCTCGAGGTAGATGCATTGATGCATCCATTCCACCAACCTTGCGTTGATCCCATTAGCATGCGTTGTCGCGTAGCCGCAATCATTCAATGGCCGCATTTTCTTAATATCGCAACTCTACATGATGACCGCAATCGCTTGACGAGTGCAACTCTCATGCGATGGACGCATATGATTGATTACCGCAACATCCATGCATTGATCGATGCGTTTGCCTTTGCGATGGAGTGTTTCTTCGCATGCGGTCGTCTATACGGTGGTCCGGTTTTCGCGTTTGCGTTCATTTCCTTCATTAGCTACAAAAATATAAACGCATAATTAACGCAAAAGAATGGGTTAGCTGAGACTCAACATGCTAATCGACGCAAGCTCACTTTCTCGTGAATTTCTATCATGATTGCCGCATATTCTGCCTAACAACCTTCATAATTCGAAGTAAAAGGCCTGAGATGACATGCATTTCAGAATGTCATCAATGACTCACCCTGAAAACCCTAATTCCCTCTAACTCTCTCCTCTTTTAGTCTTCTCTTAGAAGATTTGAGTTGTGAGGTGAAATGAGAACCCCCCGGGGTATTTATAGACCTTCAGAAGTATCCTTGTCACCCTCTACATGCTCCCACACTTCAAAGTGCATGGAAAACCTAGGTGTCAACATCATGCAAAGCCCTACCATGCAATGCCCAACGTAACACCTCCTAACATCTTCTCCTTGCATGCAAGACTTAGGTGTCTTCACCATGCATAGGCTAATGCATAGCTTCCCTTGAGGTTTCACTTCAACACCTTGCATTCTCTTCCATGCATCCATCTTATCCTTGGCTCGGTCCAAGACCTCATTTTGTTGAGCCTCGTTGTGAAACCTGGATTTCCATTTTTCCTACCTTAGCAAGTGAAAGTTAAATCCTATGTTGAAGTGAAGGAAATTTCTAAGTGTTGAGTAGTTTTTAGTTAAGAACTAATTGATGAAATATTGGCTAAGTGTAAGGTCAAAAAGGACCCATGCGTGAAGGGTTAGGAGACATTAATGCATAAGTTGAGAAGACAACCATGCGTTTGTAAGGTTGGACGCATGATTGGCCGAAGTATTGACAAGAGGCATTGCCGAGAGTAACCATGCATTGGAAGCCAAGGAGAAAAATGAAGTATTGAGAGGTTACTTGGGCATGGAGAGAGGCTGAAGTATGGCCAAGGACGACGCATGCAGCAGCCACTGTCTTGAGAGGTTAGAACAATGCATGCGGTGTGATGGCTACGATGGATTCCATAGATGCGATGTGTATGCGTGTATGCGGCCAAAGGAAATGTGTTAGTAGCATGCAGCGATGGATGACATATGGTGATGGAGTATGTGGCCGATGGTTTGCGGCCGAAGGGATGCGTTGGTAGCATGCGGCGATGAATGGCATGCGGCAATGGAGTATGCGGCCGATGGTTTGTGGCCGAAGGGATGCACTGGTAGCATGCAACAATGGATGGCATGCGACGATGGGGGTATGCGTCGATGGTATACGACAACACTATGCGTTGGTGTCACACGGTGATGCTATGCGTTGATGCTATGCGGCAACGCTATGCATTGATGTCATGTGGCAGTGCTATGCGTTGGTGGCATGCGGTGGCCTTGCTACGCGAGAGTGTGTGGCCTAGGGCATGCGGTGTTGTAAGGGCATGTGGTGCAAAGATATGCAGTGATGCAAGGGCATGTGGTGCAAAGGTATGCGGTGATGCGAGGGCATGCGATGCAAGGGTATGCGGTGATGCGAGGGTATGCCGTGATACGGCCGATGGTATGCGTATATGCGGCCGAAGGAATGCGTTGGTAGTAGGTGATGGAGGCAGGCGGCGATGCTACGAGATGGATGCGGTAGTGCTATGCGATGGCATGCGGTGATGCTGCACGATGGATGCGATGGCATGCGTCAATGGATGCGATGGATACAATGGATGCAGCGGCCTTGCTAAAGTATAAGCTATGCGATGTAACGAGCTAAGGTGGACGCATAGTGATTTTCCCTTGTGTTGTTAAGGCTTACGGTAACAAGGTTAATGAGGTGGGTTGCGTTGGTCATAGGAGATGCGTTAGCAAGAACCTAGATAATGGTGAGCTATGCCTTGAGGTGTTGAGTTGAGAACCAAGTCGACCCAAAGGTTGCTATGCATTGGTGATGTGCTATGCGTTGGACATCCGAGGGCATGTGGGCGCATAGGACAAGGCTAATAGTATGCGTTGAAAGGGTGTTGGTCATTATCCTAGTTGAATGCATATGAAGTTAGATGAATGCATATGAAGGATGAACGCATATGAAGGATGGACGCATTCAAGGACGTCATTTGAACATGTGGCTTTTTGGGAAGAAATCTTAAGCCTTAAGCAAATGAGGTGGAGGCATAAGAAGACATGCAAAGTTGAGGGCTATGCATTGGTAAAAGGGGAGCAAGACACCTTGGGTTGCGCTGATGCAAGATTGCGATAATAGTGTAAGGAAGAGACACTTGGACATGGGCCAAGTAGGAGGTATCGACCTTAGAGCAATCTTGGACGCCTATAAATAGGGACAAGGACTTTAGATGAGAACTAAAATTCTCTTCAAAGGACATAAAGAAGAGTGTATTGGGAGGAGACTATGCGTTGGTAGCAAGACCATGCGTTGATCAAGTGGTTCTAAGAGGGGAGATGCTGTCAGACAGAAAGGACAGAAAGTAGCATCAACTTAGGATGAGGAGTTCTCCCAGAATACTCGTGCATTTGATGTGATTACAAAGCTATAAGAGTCTAGTATTCAAGGTAAGGCTGCCAGAGAAGAAGATCCAAGGATTCAGGCTGGAGAATGAGGAAAAGATAGAGGGGTCGAGCCGTCGAGTAAGCTGGGCCAGTCTTGATGTTTTGATGATTCCGTCCAAATCAAGAGGATTTCTAAGCTAAGATCTTATGGTAAGCTTTCTGAGACATTTTAGAACATGTTTGCAGAAGGAAGTATCTTAAAATAAGGTCTGGAACTCTGAATAATCTAAGCTGATAGTTGAATCTGGAATTTAGGATTCAAAAGGGAAACCAAGGAAACCTAAGAAACATCGGAAAGGAAAGTTCCTAACCAACCAAGGTGAGTGGTTATTGTGTTGTTGTATTGTTGATGAAATTTCTACATATAGGTAAATATATATAGGGGATAATGTTAAATTGGCATGATCAGGGATATATGTTTATCTTGTTACTATGCTTGTTAAGATATTGTTTGTATGTTTGTTTTGGAAACTGAAATTGTACTCGGGATATATAGTTAGCATGCTTGAAAAGGTATTTGGCAGAAAAATATAGTCGGCTTCGGCTGGCGGGAAATGATAACGATGATGACCGACGGGAAATATAGGCAAGTTATCTAAGCATAGCTAGCGGGAAAATAGTCGATGTGCACATTGGTGGGATAATAGGGTACAGGGAAAGTTTCCACAGGAATTATTGATACATTGCTTTAATATACGTGTGAAAGTGTTGGGAAAAAATGTATGATCATGCCAGGGATAACTAGCGGTAAAGCTGGGGATGTTCATATTATGTAATAACCAGCGGTCAAGTTGGGGTTGATTGTTTTAACCAGCGATTGACTTGGGGATAATCTAGCGGTCTGGTTGGAAAAATAATATTGAACTCGTGGTAATGTTCTTGTTGATTATGTATTGATTTCCAAAAAGTATACTGTTAAAATCAAACTTTGTAGCTCATGTTTTCCATGTTTTATGTTTTACCCACCCCCCCCCCCCTAAGTAGCGGAAAGGTGAGGAGTTACGGGGTGCTACTAAGGTCAAGGTCCACCACATGCAACAGTTACACTTCCGGAGGGTTTTACAGTTGTTCTTGTAAACTTTGTAGCTAAGTCTTGGAGTTGATAAATGTTACATTGTTGTAATATAAAATGAGCCTACTTTATCAGTTGTTGTTTTCCTCCTCAACTTAATCAGTTGGTTGCTAAATTTGTTCATTGGTATCATAGTTATTTCCACAAGAGTTATTAGGCAGTAAGTGTCAACAAAAGGGTTGATAACTGCTACAGTCATGTCCTTTCCTAGGCTCGGAGGGTAGTCTGAGACGAGGTGTGACACTCGTACCCTACTTTGTTGTCAATTCGAGCTTGTTCCCCAAGTAACTCAAGTCAACGTATGGTCTCACCAACAACCTTGTTACGCGTCTAATCATCACCTATGCACCCACAAGATGTTCAACACATGGTTCTCTAGGTTTAGATGTATGGTTCCCAAACTATGCTACCAACGTGTCTCTCTCTCATAGCATAGCTTGCTTTAGGTTCTTAGCATGGTTATGTGTCCAACTCCTCCCCTATGTGTCCAACTCTTCCTCAACTTCATCCTTTCTTGGTTTTCATCTCCTTCACATAGCATAGCTTTCTTCTTTATGTTCAAAGCATAGCCATGTGTCCACTTTGCCTCTCTTCAACTCAAGGTATGTGTTCACATGGCAATCTTTATGCCTACTTCATCATCTATGCATAAAACACTGCAATCTTTAGGGTTTCCTCCACTTTTTGTTTCATATGTTGTCAACCATATATCTAAATTCTCCCCCTTTAATACCCTATGCGTTCACTAACCTTACTCTATGCGTCCAACCCTATTTCCTTTCTTGGTTATGCATAGATCAACATATGGTTTACTCAAAATTTAACCAATTCTTCCCAATTATTTCATCTTGTCCTTCATCTCAAAACATGACTCTTCATACTCATAGCATAGTTCCTTATGCTCACAGCATAGCTCCTCATGTTCACATCATAGTCTCTTCTGCTCGTAACATAGCTCCTCATGCATCCAAAATTGTTCAAAGTTTCCCTTAGGATGCACCTACCATGCATCAAACTTGGTAGGATTTTATTCCATTATGCTATGAGTTGAGCTTCCTTAGCTATGCTTTGACTTCACTTACTATGCTATGACTTTATCAACAATGCTATCAACTATGTTATGACTTTTCACCTATGCTATGACTTACTTCCTCAACTATACTATGAGTTGAACTTGGACAAAATTCTACACTCTTTCTTATGCTATGAATTCTACTCTCATTCTCATAGCATAGTGATGCTCGTATTTATGAAGTGGAAATATGAATGATATGCGTTGATGGATTTGCATTGTGCACTCAAGTTTTCCCAGCATAATTCAAGTGTAAATTCTTCTGAGTTTCCTGGTAAGTCCAGGGTCGAACACAGGGACTTGTGAAAATAGATTGCGTTGGTAATTTTGATGAAAACTTTGCGGTAACCAAGTAAATAAATAATTGTTGGGTTTGTTGTTTGCGTTGATGAAAAAGAAATAAATAAAGGTGGCAGATTTGAGAAAAGACAGTTGCGTTGATAGATGCAATGAGTATGCGATGAACGGGTTGAGAAGATCTTTAGCTAGCGTTACTTGGGAATGCGTCAGACTATGTGATCATGTTACAACCATGCACAACAACTCATTTTCCAATGTAAATGCGATGCTCATAAATCTAGGACAGATGTGTTGAATGCAAAATGTCCATAGAGCTCATCCCTAAGTCTCTACTCTTGTCCTATGCAATGATGCAAAATGCATGAAAGCAAGGTGACCGCATACAATCATATCCTATCTCTTGGATGCATGCTATGTGTTGATAACAAATAGTGCTCATTCCTAAACGCATATCTCTCGTTTATGCGTTCTAATCTGGCTCTTCCGAGTCTAGATTCTAACCTGACCTTCCCAAGTCTAATGGACGAATGAAGCATACATAAACAAGATAATCGCAAAGAATGAAGATTCCCTAGTTGTGCTAGTTAAATGCTTATCAACCCATTCAACTAATTTAGCTACTCCTGCGTGAATAACAAAAAGTGAACAAATATAGAGAAATAAATTCCATTCTTATAAATGAGTTGAGTACAAAATGACAATGCAAAGTAAAGGTAGAGAGCCTGGTAGCAATTTCTTGCTGACCGAGACTTTTTACACTAAAATCTCTATTCTGATCTACAGATGTTCCCGCTTTCGCAGGTGTCGGCCCTCTCTCTGTCCTTGGGGCTTCCGGTGCTCTTCAAGCTTCTCGGAATGATCTACCGGCACAACTTCTTCCCTCGCATCCTCATTAAAATTAAAGAAAACTAAGAACACAGACGTGCGACTTATGGAACAAAAGATTGTAAAAACGGTGAACCCCTTTTCTGAAGAATGCACTTGGTATTTATAGAGCATCCATGGTGAAAGGCGGCTTCTCTCTCCTGGTTGTATAGATGGGACAGCTTTAATTCCTGATTGATGCACCACATAATTGTCACCGATAAAGCTGAATGTACTTTATGATCGTTAACAGCTGTCAACTTAATTTGGATTCGACTGTCATCAGCTTTCTATCCCTCTTAATTATCCTTTCACCCGGATGCGCCCACCATGTTGCACTGACCAAGTTGTGGTGATCCTTCTTGGGCGAATGTTTGAGAGCACGATCAACGCAAAGCCTTGCAGTGAAGTTGCGCTCGACCGATGATTTCCTATGATCGCAATCTTGCATTGCGTTAACGCATATTCTGCACAAAAATACAAAGATTAACTGTTCTAATGCGTTGAACGCATGCGACCACAATATTATAGAATTTATTCTTAATGGATGCAATTTAACATATTTCATCGACGCAATCCAACATTGTTTAAGAAGTTAGCACAATGATAACGTGCATTTCTGTCCGTTATCACACCCCCAAATTTAAATAATACTTGTCCTCAAGCATAAGCTAAAGATTCCTTTAGCAAGTCAACTGCAAAGTTCTTTTCCTAGATATCTCAAGAATACTTCGTTCAAATCCTATATACCAGAATTTCCTTAAGTCTTATTCAAGTCTCTTCTTAAAATATTTCTAAGACCTAGGGCTTGCACGCTTAACATTCAAAAGAACTTTACTAAATTTCGGATCATCGCATGATTTATTTCAAAAAGAAAATTTTCTACCGAGGTGACAAATGATTTTTCTTGCACAAAAATTTTCTTCATTGACATTTTTTTTCTGACCTTGCGCTGATCCAAGTGCCTTGCCTTCGTTTTGGCTTGCCCCCACGTGTATCATGCAGACATCCAACTACGAGCAATGCACTCTTTCTCATACTAAACTCATACCGATTTGGCAGTGGAGTTGCGGTCATTGATTTATGCGTTGATCTTTGTGACTTACTTTTGTTTTGGATTACCCCCACGTGTGTCATGCGGACATCCAATTACGGGTAAGTGCCTTTCACAACTTAACTCTTATCAACATGGGTTTCCCATTGCATTGATAGTGGAGTTGTTATTCTCAAAGTATATATATATATATTGAAAGAATAGCAAGGTCGAAAATAAATACCTCACCCCCAAATTTAAAATGCTGCAATGTCTTGGTTGCCAAAAGATTAAAATAAGTCATGCGATGGTCATAGAATGCATTGTAAGGAAAGTTTGAAAGAAAGCTAGTAAACCCCTAACTTCGAGAAATATTTCATGAGGTGACTATCTTAAGACTAAGTTGACTCTAGTATATATGAAAGAAATAGAAGCATATTTGTCATCATTGAAATCATACTTGGCAAAGAACAGAATGCGGTAAACTACTAAATTTATCTATGTCAAATGATTACGGTAATTAAAGAGGATGTGGTGATAAGATTTTTAAAATTAACATGCGATGTGATAGCATAAAATTTGAAATAAAGATAGGGAAGAGTACACCCCCAAATTTTGCGTTGTCGCCGCATTGTGTATTGACGCATCATTCCTTGCAGTGATCTATCTTCTGTGGATTGCGGTGGCGGATTGAGATCATTTGCTTCTTCTTGTAACATCTCCGCAATCATGTGCCTTAATCGTTATAAACAGACAAAGAGAGGGTCAAATGATTTAAAACAAAACAACAAGTTAGATGTCCAAATGATTTTGTTTTTAGAGAAAGAAGTAAAATTCAGTAAGATTTAGATAGCTAAATACTAGTAAAAGAGACGAAGAAATAAGAGTTCAAAAATCATGTAGGGGGGTAGTCTGGGTCTTTCAGCTTCATGGAGACTTTTTCTGACTGAAAATCACCTCCGCAATATGCTTAATTCGTTGTCCATTAACCTTAAATGTCCGGCTGCCATCCTCAGTGATCAGCTCCACCGCACCATGTGGAAATATTTCTTTAATGATGAAGGGACCAGACCAGCGTGATTTTAATTTTCCCGGGAAGAGCCGCAATCTTGAATTGAAGAGTAAGACCTTTTGTCCGACTTGGAGGTTCCTATCGCATATGCGTTTGTCATGCCAGCGCTTGGTGCACTCCTTATAAATCTTCGCATTCTCATATGCGTTGATCCTCCATTCTTCTAGCTCGACCAGCTGCATTTTCCGTGGGTCTCTTGCTTTCTTTAAATCAAAATTCAGCTTCTTGACTGCCCACAGTGCCTTATACTCCAACTCCAAAGGCAAATTACACGCCTTGCCAAATACCAACGCATAGGGGGACATACCTATTGGTGTTTTAAATGTGGTCCGGTGTGCCCACAACGCATCGTCAAGTTTCGTTGCCCAGTCTTTCCGTGAAAGCTTTACTACCTTCTTAAGTATCAACTTAATTTCATGATTGGACACTTCAGCCTGACCATTCGTTTGTGGATGGTATACGGTGGCCACTTTGTGGAGGATGTTGTACTTGTGCATCAGCTCTTTGATATTATGATTGACAAAGTGGGATCCTTCATCACTTATGATGGCACGAGGAGTGCCAAAACGAGTGAAAATATTTTTCTTCAGGAACTGGGAGACTACCGCCGCATCACTTGCGACGCATGCTATTGCTATCCACTTGGAGACATAATCGATGGCCAATAAAATGTAATGTTTGCCATGCGAAGGAGGAAATGGTCCTATGAAATCAATCCCCCATACGTCAAATAATTCCAGCTCCGAGATAGTGTTCATTGGCATTGCATTTTTCCATGAAATGTTGCCTGTGCATTGACACTAATCACATTTCATTGCGTAGTCAGCAGCATCCTTGAATAATGTGGGCCAAAAGAATCCACTTTGAAAAACTTTGGTTGTAGTGCGATGCCCTCCAAAGTGTCCACCATATGGTGAGTCATGGCATTGTGATAATATGCATTGTTGAGCAGCATTTGGTACGCATAATCAAATAATCTGGTTTGCACCTCTTTTATACAGTTTAACTCATCCCAATAATAATGTTTGCATTCGTGCTTGAGCTTCTTCTGTTGGTGATAGGTGTAATCTTCAGGAAATTGCTCACAAACCAAATAATTAACGATGTCCGCATACCAGAAAAATTCTTCTCTATGGAATAGTTGCTCATCCGGGAACATAGCACTCACCTCAGTCTCATTGTAGTCAACTTCAAGATTTTCCAGTCTAGAAAGATGATCCGCAACCTGATTCTCTGTCCCCTTCCGGTCAATTATTTCGATATCAAATTCTTAAAGGAGGAGAACCCATCTGATCAACCTCGGCTTTATGTCCTTCTTTGTCATTAAGTATTTTATTGTCGAGTGATCGGTGTGGATGAGTACCTTGGTTCCCAATAGATATGCCCGGAATTTCTCCAACGCAAAAATCACAGCCAGGAGTTCTTTCTCTGTGGTGGTACAATTTGTATGAGCAGGGTTTAAAGTTTTACTCGCATATGCGATGGGGTGTAAAATTTTTTTCTCTTTTGCGCTAAAGCTACCCCCATCCCATACCCGCTTGCGTCACACATGATTTCAAATGGCAATGTCTAGTTCGATGAAATCAATACGGCTGCGGTAATCAGCGCATCTGTTAAAACTCTGAATGCGTTGAGGCAGTTGTTGTCGAACTCAAATTTTTTTTCAGCCTCTAGCAACGCACTCAGTGGTCATGCTATCTTAGAAAATTCCTTGACAAATCGTCTATAGAATCCAGCATGCCCCAAGAAGCTTCGCACAGCCTTCACGCTGGTTGGAGGTGGAAGCTTTTCAATTACGTCGATCTTTGCTTTGTCCACCTCCAACCCATCCCGAGAGACTTTATGCCCCAACACTATACCTTCCTTGACCATGAAATGAAATTTTTCCCAGTTGAGCACCAAGTTCGTCTCCTCACATCTCTTCAGAATCTTCTCTAGGTTGGCTAGGCAGACTTCATAAGTGTTCTCATAAATGGAGAAGTCATCCATAAATATTTCCACAGAATCCTCGAGATAATCTGAAAAGATCGCCATCATGCACCTTTGGAACGTGCTTGGCGCATTGCAAAGGCCAAATGGCATGCGGCGAAAAGCAAATGTCCCATATGGGTAGGTGAATGTGGTCTTGTCTTGATCTTCAGGAGCTATCTGTATCCGGCATACCCATCCAAGAAGCAGTAAAAATCATTCCCTGCAAGTCTGTCTAACATTTAATCGATGAATGGTAGGGTAAATGATCTTTCTTTGTGGCCGCATTTAACTTGCGGTAGTCCATGCATATGCGCCATCCAGTGATGGTCCTTTGCGGTATTAATTCGTTGTTCTCATTTAGGACTACCGTCATTCCGCCCTTCCTCGGCACACATTGCACGGGGCTGACCCACGTGCTATCTGCTATGGGATAGATAATGCCCGCATCTAGCCATTTGATAATCTCCTTCTTCACAACCTCCTTTATCGCAGGGTTGAGCCTACATTGATGTTCAAATGTAGCCTTGTGGTTATCTTCAAGATGAATGTGGTGCATGCAGTACGGGGGGCTAATTCCTCTGATGTCAGCGAGCGTCCAGCCAATTGCTCGCACATATTTCTTGAGAAGGCTCATCAATGTATTCCCCTGATCTTTGTTGAGCACAGAGAAAATGATTACTAGCAGCTTCTCATTCTGCCCCAAAAATGCGTACTTCAAATGGGTTGGTAGGGTCTTTAGTTCAAGTGTTGGTGGCTCCACTAAGGAAGGTTGCGTTGTTTTTCTTTGATCTGTTTCTATTGGCTCTTCTTCTTACTTTGCGATCATTTCTTCTTCCTTGTTTGTTTTTGTTGTGATCGCATTGTAGGCAACAATGGATGCGCTGGCATCCTCTTCCTCATACTCTTCATCAGACTTTTCTTTTTCAATCAAATTCAGGTCATCATCAGAATCATGTAGGTCTTCTTCATCCAAAAACTTCATGGCATGAATTATATTAAATTTGAGCTTCTGTCCATTGATACTCAAAGTGATTTCTCCTTTATACACATTAATTTGAGCACGACCCGTTGATAGAAAAGGTCATCCCAAAATGATGGGCACATCTTTGTCAGCCTCATAGTCTAAAATGATGAAGTCAGCTGATAGGATAAATTTGTCAATTGTTATCAACACATCCTTCACCTTACCTTCTGGATGGACCAGAGATCTGTCGACCAATTGGAGAGTCACTGATGTGGGCACAAGTTGCCCTACATTTAATTGTCTAAAAATTGACAGTGGCATCAAATTTATGCTGGCCCCCAAGTCACACAGGGCTTACCCAATATAGAGTCCTCCTATGGAGAAAGGAATAGTAAAGCTCCCAGGATCGCTCATCTTCGGTGGGATGATTGATTTGGAATCTTGCATTAATGCCACCGAGGAAAATTTCCCAATGCCCCTCTACTTAGTTACCATGTCCTTCAGAAACTTGGCATAGGCAGGCATTTCTTCAATCGCTTCACTAAAAGAAATGTTAACATGTAATTGCTTTAACATAGATAAGAAGCATTGGTATTGTACCTCTTCGCTTTTCTTCTTTCTTAATCTCTAAGGGAAAGGGGGTAACTGAACTTTCACAGTTCCCATTTCAGTTGGCTTCGAGGTCGACGTAACCTCAAGTCCTACTTCATCTTTTTCTCTTTCTTCTTCTTGCGTTACCGCAATCTCAGGTTCAGCTGCAATGGAAGTTATTCTACTATGCTCCTTCTTTTCTCCCTCCACAGTCTTCCCATTGTGCAATGTCACAACTTGACATTGCTACTTACCTGATCCCCCCGGGTTGCGTGGAAGTTCGGTTGAACTTGGCAGTTCCCCTTGCGGTCTACTTTTCAGCTTACTCGCAATCTGGCCCATTTGTAATTCAAGATTGCGGATGAAGGTGGCCTGACTCTGAAGCACCGTCTCGTTTTTCTCTATATATTGATTCAATAGGCTCTCCAAAGAAGAGGATTGTGATGGTTGTTGTGAGCTACTTGCTTGATTGCTCGGTTGACCATTATTGCATTGAAAGAATCCTGGTGGCCCTTCTTTTTGCGCCACAGGTTGAAAATTTTGTTGTTGATTCTTCCAAGCAAAATTGGGGTGGTTCCTCCACCTGGGGTTGTAGGTGTTTGAAAAGGGATTATTCTTTATAAAGTATACAAATTGTGGATTTTGTGGGCAATCTTCCATCGCATGCCCATCACCGAAAGCCGCACACCTTGCGATGTTTTGACTGATTGCGTTGATTTGCCCACCTTGCAGTGTTGGGCTGCTGATCACCATTCCTTGGATCAAATTCATCATTGCGATCATTTGGTTTTGTAATGAAGTAATAGCACCATTGTTTGCATCAGAGTCTTTAAGTCTCAATCTTTGGTCACTCTCCCTCCAGTCTTCATGGTTCTTGGAAATGCAATCCAGGATATTCTTCGCCTCATCATAAGTTTTTTCGAGCAGACCATCAACAGCTGCCGTATTGGCAATGGTCTGTGAAGCGGGATTCAAACCGTGATAGAAAATCTCCATTTGAAGGCAATCTGGTAACCCATTATGCGGACAATCCTGGACCAACCTTTTAAACCTCACCCAAGCATCGCTGAGCGATTCGTCCATATCTTGTTCAAAATTTGTGATCAGTTTCCTTCGTCTTGCGTTCTCGGTAGGTGGAAAATACTTCTTCATAAATTTCTCCACTATCTGCTCCTAAGAAGTGATCTCTCCCGGTTCGAGAGAATATGCCCATTTCCTAGCCTGATCACAGAGTGAAAATGGGAACAACGTTAGTCGAACCTCTTCAGCAGAGATGTTCGGGAACACAAAAGTGTTACAGATTTCAATAACACTTCAGAGGTGAGTGTGCGGGTCCTCTCCACACCTTCCTCCGAATTGACCTGCAGTCTGGATCATCTGCAGCATCACCGATTTCATTTCGAATCTGCTTCCGTCGAGGGCTGGCCTCATGATTCCCGAACAGAAATCATTGAGGTTTGGCAATGCATAGTCCCTGATGGGCCTATTGCGATCGTTTGCCAACTGAATTGGATTCGCCATGCCATTATTATCATTTGGTGCTCTATTTCCAGGCTGCTCCGCCATCTCTTCTTTGTCTGATTGTGGTTGCTCTTAGCGGTCTCTCAATCTTCGTCTAAAAGTCCTCTAAATCTCTGGGTCGTAATGCGCTAGAGATTGAGAGTTCTATAAAGAAATAAAAAAATTACCGTTAGCAAACTATCTTGCCGAAGTCCCCAGCAACGACGCCAAAAACTTAGTGCTCCTATTTATGAAGTGGAAATATGAATGATATGCGTTGATGGATTTGCGTTATGCACTCAAGTTTCCCCAGCGGAATTAAAGTATAAATTCCTCTGAGTTTCCTGGTAAGTCCAGGGTCGAATACAGGGACTTGTGAAAATAAATTGCATTGATAATTTTGATGAAAACTTTGCGGTAACCAAGTAAATAAATAAGTGTTGGGTTTGTTGTTTGCGTTGATGAAAAAAAAATAAATAAAGGTGGCAGATTTGAGAAAAGACGGTTGCGTTGATAGATGCAATGAATATGCGATGAACGGGTTGAGAAGATCTTTAGCTAGCGTTACTTGTGAATGCGTCAGACTATGTGATCATGTTACAACCATGCACAGCAAGTCATTTTCCAATGTAAATGTGATGCTCTTAAATCTAGGACGCATGTGTTGAATGCAAAATGTCCATAGAGCTCATCCCTAAGTCTCTACTCTTGTCCTATGCAATGATACAAAATGCATGAAAGCAAGGTGACCGCATACAATCATATCCTATCTCTAGGATGCATACTATGTGTTGATAACAAATAATGCTCATTCCTAAGCGCATATCTCTCGTTTATACGTTCTAATCTGGCTCTTCCGAGTCTAGATTCTAACCTGACCTTCCCAAGTCTAGATCCTGTCTTTAGACTACCCTCCCGAGTATCTCTAATGGACGAATGAAGCATATATAAACAAGATAATCGCAAAGAATGAAGATTCCCTAGTTGTGCTAGCTAAATGCTTCTCAACCTATTCAACTAATTTAGCTACTCATGCGTGAATAACAGAGACTGAACAGATATAGAGATAGAAATTCCATTCTTATAAAGGAGTTGAGTACAAAATGGCAATGGAAAGTAAAGGTAGAGAGACTGGTAGCAATTCATTACTTACCGAGGCTTGTTACATTGAAATCTCTATTCTGATCTAAAGATGTCCGCAGGCGTCGACCCTCTCTCTATCCTTGGGGCTTCTGGCACTCTCCCAAGCTTACCGGAATGATCTACCGGCACAACTTCTTCCCTCGTATCCACCTTAAAATGAAAGAAAATTAAAAACATAGACGTGCGACTTATGGAACAAAAGATTGTAAAACCGGTGAACCCCTTTTCTGAAGAATGCACTTGGTATTTATAGAGTATCCATGGTGAAAGGCGGCTTTTCTCTCCTGGTTGTACAGATGGAACCGCTTTAATTCCTGACTGATACACCGCATAATTGTCACCAATAAAGCTGAATGTACTTTATGACCGTTTTCGGCTGTCAACTTAATTTGGATTCGATTGTCATCAGCTTTCTGTCCCATCGCTCTTAATTATCCTTTCACCCGGATTCGCCCACCATGTTGCGTTGACCAAGTTGCGGCGATCCTTCTCGAGCGAATGTTTGCGAGCACGCCCACCTTCCAGTGAAGTTGCGCTCGACCGATGATTTCCTATAATCGCAATCTTGCTTTGCGTTAACCCATATTCTGCACAAAAATGGAAAGATCAACTGTTCTAATGGGCTGAACGCATGCGACCACAATATTATAGAATTTATGCTTAATCGATGCAATTTAACATATTTTATCAACGCAATCCAACATTGTTTAAGAACTTAGCACTATGATAATGCATTTTTCTTCCAATTATCACACCCCCAAAATATTAGGATGTGCACGATTGAACTAGGAAAACCACCGATTAAAGGTTTCTCTTTCTATTTTTTCCTTTTATTGAATATCAATTAGAGAATCAAAATGAGAATTATAAATAATGAAAAAAATTAATGATCCGAAAAGCAATAGATGATGCTGAGAAATAGAAGCGAACTTAAATTACCGATTTGGTAAGAAGAAGAAGCCAACGACGGAAATGGCGAATGAGAAGACTGAGTTGCAATGTCGGACTGTATATGTATAAATTTGGACATAATTGTTATGTTGTCTATCTAATATATAAAAATAAAATTAATGATTGATAATTAATATATTAATGGTTATTATTAGTAGATATTTTATAACCTATTTTTATATACATGTAGATATAGTTTTTTTCTTTTTTTGGGAAAAAATATATGATCTATATTACTTTAAA
>NC_143488.1:31951853-31969853 GCF_027475165.1 Benincasa hispida | reverse complement strand
GTAGATCATGATAGGAATTCACAAGAATATGAGCTTGCGTCGATCAGCATGTCGAATCTCAGCTAACCCGTTATTTTGCGTTAATTATGCATTCAATGTTCTATTTTTGTAGCCAATGCAGGAAATGAACGCAAACATGAAAACCGGACCATCGAATAGACGACCGCATGCAGAGAACCATTCCATCGTAAGGAAAACGCATCGATCAACGCATGGATGTTGCAGTAACCAGCCATATGCATCCATCGCATGGGAGTTGCGCTCGTCAAGCGAATCTGGTCATCATGTAGAGTTATGGTGTTAAGTGAATGCGGCCATTGAATGATTGCGGCTACGTGACAACGCATTCTAATGGGATCAACACAAGGTAGGTGGAATGAATGCATCAACGCATCTACCTCAAGAAAATCCAAAGATGATGTTGACATTTCACTTACCACGCTGTTAGTGGCAGAGGTTCAGAAAGGACGAATGCGCCAAATGTCAGACTCAGAGTAGTCCAATTAATGTTGTCGGCGACCAAAGCTCTATAAATAGAGGTCGATGAGCTGAAATTCAATCATCCGGAGATTATCCCTCAACCGGGGATTTTCTCCGCGATCCAGACAAATGCGTGAGAAGATGGCTGAGAGTTCTTCACCTCCTTCATCCTTTCCGAGTGACGACCGGAGTTAGATCTCGAGAGAGTCAGCTCCTCCGCTCATCCATGGCACCACCGGTAGACTTTACGCACATCCGCTAGAAGCAGAGTTTTGCTTCCAGTCGGTCATTCCTTTTTCCTTCTTTTCCTATATTGTATTGTAGGATATATTGAATTAAGAAATTAATACAATGTGTTTTTCAATGCATTTCTCTATTCCTTTGACTTCATCTCCATCTTCTTACTTAGCATCTTTACATTCATTGCAACACTTAGTGGGATTGCTTGGGTATTACATACTTAGTAATGTGGATCAGGGATATAAAGCATATAGCGACCCACCGAGACGTGTGTGTTGCGTGAATGTGTGAGTAACCTTATTTGCTTAGTGTGAAGTTGCTGCAATGCCTGTCTACAGGCTAACGCATTGCTTGTCTATGAGTGAGTCAGCAACAATCAACTACCCGAGAGGGTAAGTGGTTGGACGCATTAAACAAGGTATGCGTTGTTCACTAGGGATAGTAACAACCGTAGGTCAGCAAAGTTTATGCAATTGTATTGCATTATGTATGCTTCATTCTTCCATTAGGGATACTCGGGAGGGTAGTCTAAGGACAGGATCTAGACTTGGGAAGGTCAGGTCAAAATCTAGGCTTGGGAGAGCCAGATTAGATCACATAATACAAGAGATAGGTGCTTAGGAATGAGCACTATTTTTTATTAATGCATCGCATGCATTCTGTGGACGTGGTATGCGATGCATGTTCCTAAGTTATGCATTAATAATCATGCGCCGATGGTCATGCATTAGACTGATAATGCATTAATGAATGTATGCGATGACCATGCGTCCTGCCAAAAGTTTTCTTGCGCTCACGCCAAGTATAACATGAACGCAAGTTTCTCGGGTAATCGAGGTCGAACACAGGGACTTGTAGCTATATGTATGCGGTAATGTGCATGCAACGGTTTAAATAAAAGAATGGAAGGGAGGTTGCTAAGTTAACCCTACTCCTACTCCTACTCCTATCTAACAGACAACGCAATGAGAATATACATGAAAGGTTGAGATACGACAAACCATGACATGAAATAAATGTGTGGGAAAATAGATAAAATGTGGAGATGATTTCATTGCAACCCTTAAGAGTGACTGCAAGGGCAACCTTAGTCAACGCAAGCCAATGTGATCATGCTACACTCATGCACGGGAAATCATTTTCCAATGGAAATGCGGTGCTCCTAAATCTAGGACACATGTGTTGAATGCAAAAGTGTCCATAGAGCTTATTCCTAAGTCTCTACTCTTTTCCTATGTAATGATGCAAAATGCACACAATGCTGCAGTGACCTTACACAATTGTATCCTATCTCTAAGATGCATGCGATGGGTTAATAGCAAACAGTGCTTATTCCTAAGCTCCTATCTCTTGTATTATATGTTCTTATCTGACTCTCCCAAGCCTAGATTCTGACCTGACCTTCCCAAGCCTAGATCCTGTCCTTAGACTACCCTCCCGAGTATCTCCAATGAACGAATGAAGCATACATAATACAAGACAATTGCATGAACTTGGTTGACGCAAGATTGTTACTATCCCTAATGAACAATGCGTACATTGCTTGATGCATCCAACCACTTACCCTCCCGGGTAGTTGATTGTTGCTGACTTCACTCATAGAGAAGCAATGTGTTAGCCTATAGACAGGCTTTGCAGTAGTTTCACACTAAGCAAATAAGATTACTCACACATTCGCGCAATGCACACCTCTCGGTGGGTTACTACATGCTTCATATCCCTAATCTACATGACTAAGTATGCGATACCTAAGCAATCCCACTAAGTGTTGCAATGAAAGTAAAGATGCTAAGTAAAGAAGATGGAAATGGAGTCGAAGGAACAAAGAAATGCATTGAAAACAAATTGTATTAATTCCTTAATTCCAAGATGTCGTACAATACAATATAAGAAAGAAAGGAAAAGGAAATGACCGGCTGAAAGCAAAGATTTGCTCCCAGCGGATGTGCGTCAAGGCTGCTGGTGGTGCCATGGATGGACGGAGGAACTGACTCTCTCGAGACCTAGCTTCGGTCGTCACTTGGAATTGATGAAGGAGGTGAAGAACTCTCTGCCATATTCTCACACGTTTGTCTGGATCGTAAGGATCCGCCCTAGGCGAACCTCAAGTAAAAACCTTGGATAACTTGAATTTCTGCTCATCGGCTTTTATATATAGAGCTTGAGTCATCGACAGCATTAATTGTATTGCTCTGAGTCTGACGTTCGGCACGTTAGTCCTTTTTGAACCTCTACCACTAACGGAGTGGTAGGTGAAATGTCAGCATCATCTTTTGGTTTTTCTCGAGGTAGATGCATTGATGCATCCATTCCACCAACCTTGCATTGATCCCATTAGCATGCGTTGTCGCGTAGCCGCAATCATTCAATGGCCGCATTCGTTTAATATCGCAACTCTACATGATGACCGCAATCGCTTGACGAGTGCAACTCCCATGCGATGGACGCATATGATTGATTACCGCAACATCCATGCATTGATCGATGCGTTTGCCTTTGCGATGGAGTGTTTCTTCGCATGCGGTCGTCTATACGGTGGTCCGGTTTTCGCGTTTGCGTTCATTTCCTTCATTAGCTACAAAAATATAAACGCATAATTAACGCAAAAGAATGGGTTAGCTGAGACTCAACATGCTAATCAACGCAAGCTCACTTTCTCGTGAATTTCTATCATGATTGCCACATATTCTGCCTAACAACCTTCATAATTCGAAGTAAAAGGCCTGAGATGACATGCATTTCAGAATGTCATCAATGACTCACCCTGAAAACCCTAATTCCCTCTAACTCTCTCCTCTTTTAGTCTTCTCTTAGAAGATTTGAGTTGTGAGGTGAAATGAGAACCCCCCGGGGTATTTATAGACCTTCAGAAGTATCCTTGTCACCCTCTACATGCTCCCACACTTCAAAGTGCATGGAAAACCTAGGTGTCAACATCATGCAAAGCCCTACCATGCAATGCCCAACGCAACACCTCCTAACATCTTCTCCTTGCATGCAAGACTTAGGTGTCTTCACCATGCATAGGCTAATGCATAGCTTCCCTTGAGGTGGCACTTCAACACCTTGCATTCCCTTCCATGCATCCATCTTATCCTTGGCTCGGTCCAAGACCTCATTTTGTTGAGCCTCGTTGTGAAACCTGGATTTCCATTTTTCCTACCTTAGCAAGTGGAAGTTAAATCCTATGTTGAAGTGAAGGAAATTTCTAAGTGTTGAGTAGTTTTTAGTTAAGAACTAATTGATGAAATATTGGCTAAGTGTAAGGTCAAAAAGGACCCATGCGTGAAGGGTTAGGAGACATTAATGCATAAGTTGAGAAGACAACCATGCGTTTGTAAGGTTGGACGCATGATTGGCCGAAGTATTGACAAGAGGCATTGCCGAGAGTAACCATGCATTGGAAGCCAAGGAGAAAAATGAAGTATTGAGAGGTTACTTGGGCATGGAGAGAGGCTGAAGTATGGCCAATGACGACGCATGCAGCAGCCACTGTCTTGAGAGGTTAGAACAATGCATGCGGTGTGATGGCTACGATGGATTCCATGGATGCGATGTGTATACGTGTATGCGGCCAAAGGAAATGTGTTAGTAGCATGCAGTGATGGATGACATATGGTGATGGAGTATGTGGCCGATGGTTTGCGGCCGAAGGGATGCGTTGGTAGCATGCGGCGAGGGCATGCGGCAATGGAGTATGCGGCCGATGGTTTGTGGCCGAAGGGATGCACTGGTAGCATGCAACGATGGATGGCATGCGACGATGGGGGTATGCGTCGATGGTATACGACAACACTATGCGTTGGTGTCACACGGTGATGCTATTTGATGCTATGCGGCAACGCTATGCATTGATGTCATGTGGTAGTGCTATGCGTTGGTGGCATGCGGTGGCCTTGCTACGCGAGAGTGTGTGGCCTAGGGCATGCGGTGTTGTAAGGGCATGTGGTGCAAAGATATGCAGTGATGCAAGGGCATGTGGTGCAAAGGTATGCGGTGATGCAAGGGCATGCGATGCAAGGGTATGCGGTGATGCGAGGGTATGCCGTGATACGGCCGATGGTATGCGTATATGCGGTCGAAGGAATGCGTTGGTAGTAGGTGATGGAGGCATGCGGCGATGCTACGAGATGGATGCGGTAGTGCTATGCGATGTGGTGATGCTGCACGATGGATGCGATGGCATGCGTCAATGGATGCGATGGATACAATGGATGCAGCGGCCTTGCTAAAGTATAAGCTATGCGATGTAACAAGCTAAGGTGGACGCATAGTGATTTGCCCTTGTGTTGTTAAGGCTTACGGTAACAAGGTTAATGAGGTGGGTTGCGTTGGTCATAGGAGATGCGTTAGCAAGAACCTAGATAATGGTGAGCTATGCCTTGAGGTGTTGAGTTGAGAACCAAGTCGACCCAAAGGTTGCTATGCATTGGTGATGTGCTATGCGTTGGACATCCGAGGGCATGTGGGCGCATAGGACAAGGCTAATAGTATGCGTTGAAAGGGTGTTGGTCATTATCCTAGTTGAATGCATATGAAGTTAGATGAATGCATATGAAGGATGAACGCATATGAAGGATGGACGCATTCAAGGACGTCATTTGAACATGTGGCTTTTTGGGAAGAAATCTTAAGCCTTAAGCAAATGAGGTGGAGGCATAAGAAGACATGCAAAGTTGAGGGCTATGCATTGGTAAAAGGGGAGCAAGACACCTTGGGTTGCGCTGATGCAAGATTGCGATAATAGTGTAAGGAAGAGACACTTGGACATGGGCCAAGTAGGAGGTATCGACCTTAGAGCAATCTTGGACGCCTATAAATAGGGACAAGGACTTTAGATGAGAACTAAAATTCTCTTCAAAGGACATAAAGAAGAGTGTATTGGGAGGAGACTATGCATTGGTAGCAAGACCATGCGTTGATCAAGTGGTTCTAAGAGGGGAGATGCTGTCAGACAGAAAGGACAGAAAGTAGCATCAACTTAGGATGAGGAGTTCTCCCAGAATACTCGTGCATTTGATGTGATTACAAAGCTATAAGAGTCTAGTATTCAAGGTAAGGCTGCCAGAGAAGAAGATCCAAGGATTCAGGCTGGAGAATGAGGAAAAGATAGAGGGGTCGAGCCGTCGAGTAAGCTGGGCCAGTCTTGATGTTTTGATGATTCCGTCCAAATCAAGAGGATTTCTAAGCTAAGATCTTATGGTAAGCTTTCTGAGACATTTTAGAACATGTTTGCAGAAGGAAGTATCTTAAAATAAGGTCTGGAACTCTGAATAATCTAAGCTGATAATTGAATCTGGAATTTAGGATTCAAAAGGGAAACCAAGGAAACCTAAGAAACTTCGGAAAGAAAAGTTCCTAACCAACCAAGGTGAGTGGTTATTGTGTTGTTGTATTGTTGATGAAATTTCTACATATAGGTAAATATATATAGGGGATAATGTTAAATTGGCATGATCAGGGATATATGTTTATCTTGTTACTATGCTTGTTAAGATATTGTTTGTATGTTTGTTTTGGAAACTGAAATTGTACTCGGGATATATAGTTAGCATGCTTGAAAAGGTATTTGGCAGGAAAATATAGTCGGCTTCGGCTGGTGGGAAATGATAACGATGATGACCGGCGGGAAATATAGGCAAGTTATCTAAGCATAGCTAGCGGGAAAATAGTCGATGTGCACATTGGTGGGATAATAGGGTACAGGGAAAGTTTCCACAGGAATTATTGATACATTGCTTTAATATACGTGTGAAAGTGTTGGGAAAAAATGTATGATCATGCCAGGGATAACCAGCGGTAAAGCTGAGGATGTTCATATTATGTAATAACCAGCGGTCAAGTTGGGGTTGATTGTTTTAACCAGCGATTGAGTTAGGGATAATCTAGCGGTCTGGCTGGAAAAATAATATTGAACTCGTGGTAATGTTCTTGTTGATTATGTATTGATTTCCAAAAAGTATACTGTTAAAATCAAACTTTGTAGCTCATGTTTTCCATGTTTTATGTTTTACCCACCCCCCCCCCCCCTAAGTAGCGGAAAGGTGAGGAGTTACGGGGTGCTACTAAGGTCAAGGTCCACCACATGCAACAGTTACACTTCCGGAGGGTTTTACAGTTGTTCTTGTAAACTTTGTAGCTAAGTCTTGGAGTTGATAAATGTTACATTGTTGTAATATAAAATGAGCCTACTTTATCAGTTGTTGTTTTCCTCCTCAACTTAATCAGTTGGTTGCTAAATTTGTTCATTGGTATCATAGTTATTTCCACAAGAGTTATTAGGCAGTAAGTGTCAACAAAAGGGTTGATAACTGCTACAGTCATGTCCTTTCCTAGGCTCGGAGGGTAGTCTGAGACGAGGTGTGACACTCGTACCCTACTTTCCTAGGCACAGCAAGTCATTTTCCAATGTAAATGCGATGCTCATAAATCTAAGACACATGTGTTGAATGTAAAATGTCCATAGAGCTCATCCCTAAGTCTCTACTCTTGTCCTATGCAATGATGCAAAATGCATGAAAGCAAGGTGACCGCATACAATCATATCCTACCTCTTGGATGCATGCTATGTGTTGATTACAAATAGTGCTCATTCCTAAACGCATATCTCTCGTTTATGCGTTCTAATCTGGCTCTTCCGAGTCTAGATTCTAACCTGACCTTCCCAAGTCTAATGGACGAATGAAGCATACATAAACAAGATAATCGCAAAGAATGAAGATTCCCTAGTTGTGCTAGTTAAATGCTTATCAACCCATTCAACTAATTTAGCTACTCCTGCGTGAATAACAAAAAGTGAACAAATATAGAGAAATAAATTCCATTCTTATAAATGAGTTGAGTACAAAATGACAATGCAAAGTAAAGGTAGAGAGCCTGGTAGCAATTTCTTGCTGACCGAGACTTTTTACACTAAAATCTCTATTCTGATCTACAGATGTTCCCGCTTTCGCAGGTGTCGGCCCTCTCTCTGTCCTTGGGGCTTCCGATGCTCTTCAAGCTTCTCGGAATGATCTACCGGCACAACTTCTTCCCTCGCATCCTCATTAAAATTAAAGAAAACTAAGAACACAGACGTACGACTTATGGAACAAAAGATTGTAAAAACGGTGAACCCCTTTTCTGAAGAATGCACTTGGTATTTATAGAGCATCCATGGTGAAAGGCGGCTTCTCTCTCCTGGTTGTATAGATGGGACAGCTTTAATTCCTGACTGATGCACCGCATAATTGTCACCGATAAAGTTGAATGTACTTTATGATCGTTAACAACTGTCAACTTAATTTGGATTCGACTGTCATCAGCTTTCTATCCCTCTTAATTATCCTTTCACCCGGATGCGCCCACCATGTTGCACTGACCAAGTTGTGGTGATCCTTCTTGGGCGAATGTTTGGGAGCACGATCAACGCAAAGCCTTGCAGTGAAGTTGCGCTCGACCGATGATTTCCTATGATCGCAATCTTGCATTGCGTTAACGCATATTCTGCACAAAAATACAAAGATTAACTGTTCTAATGCGTTGAACGCATGCGACCACAATATTATAGAATTTATTCTTAATGGATGCAATTTAACATATTTCATCGACGCAATCCAACATTGTTTAAGAAGTTAGCATAATGATAACGTGCATTTCTGTCCGTTATCACACCCCCAATTTTAAACAATACTTGTCCTCAAGCATAAGCTAAAGATTCCTTTAGCAAGTCAACTGCAAAGTTCTTTTCCTAGATATCTCAAGAATACTTCGTTCAAATCCTATATACCAGAATTTTCTTAAGTCTTATTCAAGTCTCTTCTTAAAATATTTCTAAGACCTAGGGCTTGCACGCTTAACATTCAAAAGGACTTTACTAAATTTCGGATCATCGCATGATTTATTTCAAAAAGAAAATTTTCTACCGAGGTGACAAATGATTTTTCTTGCACAAAAATTTTCTTCATTGACATTTTTTTTCTGACCTTGCGCTGATCCAAGTGCCTTGCCTTCGTTTTGGCTTGCCCCCACGTGTATCATACAGACATCCAACTACGAGCAATGCACTCTTTCTCATACTAAACTCATACCGATTTGGCAGTGGAGTTGCGGTCATTGATTTATCCGTTGATCTTTGTGACTTACTTTTGTTTTGGATTACCCCCACGTGTGTCATGCGGACATCCAATTACAGGTAAGTGCCTTTCACAACTTAACTCTTATCAACATGGGTTTCCCATTGCATTGATAGTGGAGTTGTTATTCTCAAAGTATATATATATATATATTGAAAGAATAGCAAGGTCGAAAATAAATACCTCACCCCAAAATTTAAAATGCTGCAATGTCTTGGTTGCCAAAAGATTAAAATAAGTCATGCGATGGTCATAGAATGCATTGTAAGGAAAGTTTGAAAGAAAGCTAGTAAACCCCTAACTTCGAGAAATATTTCATGAGGTGACTATCTTAAGACTAAGTTGACTCTAGTATATATGAAAGAAATAGAAGCATATTTGTCATCATTGAAATCATACTTGGCAAAGAACAGAATGCGGTAAACTACTAAATTTATCTATGTCAAATGATTACGGTAATTAAAGAGGATGTGGTGATAAGATTTTTAAAATTAACATGCGATGTGATAGCATAAAATTTGAAATAAAGATAGGGAAGAGTACACCCCCAAATTTTGCGTTGTCGCCGCATTGTGTATTGACGCATCATTCCTTGCAGTGATCTATCTTCTGTGGATTGCGGTGGCGGATTGAGATCATTTGCTTCTTCTTGTAACATCTCCGCAATCATGTGCCTTAATCGTTATAAACAGACAAAGAGAGGGTCAAATGATTTAAAACAAAACAACAAGTTAGATGTCCAAATGATTTTGTTTTTAGAGAAAGAAGTAAAATTCAGTAAGATTTAGATAGCTAAATACTAGTAAAAGAGACGAAGAAATAAGAGTTCAAAAATCATGTAGGGGGGTAGTCCGGGTCTTTCAGCTTCATGGAGACTTTTTCTGGTTGAAAATCACCTCCGCAATATGCTTAATTCGTTGTCCATTAACCTTAAATGTCCGGCTGCCATCCTCAGTGATCAGCTCCACCGCACCATGTGGAAATATTTCTTTAATGATGAAAGGACCAGACCAGCGTGATTTTAATTTTCCCGGGAAGAGCCGTAGTCTTGAATTCAAGAGTAAGACCTTTTGCCCGAAATGGAGGTTCCTATCGCATATGCGTTTGTCATGCCAGTGCTTGGTGCACTCCTTATAAATCTTCGCATTCTCATATGCGTTGATCCTCCATTCTTCTAGCTCAACCAGCTGCATTTTCTGCGGGTCTCCTGCTTTTTTTAAATCAAAATTCAGCTTCTTGACTGCCCACAGTGCCTTATACTCCAACTTCAAAGGAAAATTACACGCCTTGCCAAATACCAACGCATAAGGGGACATACCTATTGGTGTTTTGAATGTGGTCCGGTGTGCCCACAACGCATCGTCAAGTTTCGTTGCCCAGTCTTTCCGTGAAGGCTTTACTACCTTCTTAGGTATCAACTTAATTTCATGATTGGACACTTCAGCCTGACCATTCGTTTGTGGATGGTATGCGATGGCCACTTTGTGGAGGATGTTGTACTTGTGCATCAGCTCTTTGATATTATGATTAACAAAGTGGGATCCTTCATCACTTATGATGGCACGAGGAGTGCCAAAACGACTGAAAATATTTTTCTTCAGGAACTGGGAGACTACCGCCGCATCACTTGTGGCGCATGCTATTGCTACCCACTTAGAGACATAATCGACAGCCAATAAAATGTAATGCTTTCCATGCGAAGGAGGAAATGATCCCATGAAATCAATCCCCCATACGTCGAATAATTCCAGCTCCAAGATAGTGTTCATTGGCATTGCATTTTTCCATGAAATGTTGCCTGTGCGTTGACACCAATCACATTTCATTGCGTAGTCAGCAGCATCCATGAATAATGTGGGCCAAAAGAATCCACTTTGAAAAACTTTGGTTGTAGTGCGATGCCCTCCAAAGTGTCCACCATATGGTGAGTCATGGCATTGTGATAATATGCATTGTTGAGCAGCATTCGGTATGGATAATCGAATAATCTGGTTTGCACCTCTTTTATACAGTTTAGCTCATCCCAATAATAATGTTTGCATTCGTGCTTGAGCTTCTTCTGTTGGTGATAGGTGTAATCTTAAGGAAATTGCTCACAGACCAAATAATTAACGATGTCCGCATACCAGGGAAATTCTTCTCTATGGAATAGTTGCTCATCCGGGAACATAGCACTCACCTCAGTCTCATTGCAGTCAACTTCAAGATTTTCCAGTCTAGAAAGATGATCCGCAACCTGATTCTCTGTCCCCTTCCGGTCAATTATTTCGATATCAAATTCTTGAAGGAGGAGAACCCATCTGATCAACCTCGGCTTTGTGTCCTTCTTTGTCATTAAGTATTTTATTGTGAGTGATCGGTGTGGATGAGTACCTTGGTTCCCAATAGATATGCCCGGAATTTCTCCAACGCAAAAATCACAGCCAGGAGTTCTTTCTCTGTGGTGGTATAATTTGTATGAGCAGGATTTAAAGTTTTACTCGCATATGCGATGGGGTGCAAAATTGTTTTTCTCTTTTGCGCTAAAGCTACCCCCATCGCATACCCGCTTGCGTCACACATGATTTCAAATGGCAATGTCTAGTTCGATGAAATCAATACGGGTACGGTAATCAGCGCATCTGTTAAAACTCTGAATGCGTTAAGGCAGTTATTGTCTGTCAGCCTCTAGCAACGCACTCAGTGGTCGTGCTATCTTAGAAAATTCCTTGACAAATCGTCTATAGAATCCAGCATGCCCCAAGAAGCTTCGCACAGCCTTCACGCTGGTTGGAGGTGGAAGCTTTTCAATTACGTCGATCTTTACTTTGTCCACCTCCAACCCATCCCGAGAGACTTTATGCCCCAACACTATACCCTCTTTGACCATGAAATGAAATTTTTCCCAGTTGAGCACCAAGTTCGTCTCCTCACATCTCTTCAGAATCTTCTCTAGGTTGGCTAGGCAGACTTCATAAGTGTTCTCATAAATGGAGAAGTCATCCATAAATATTTCCACAGAATCCTCGAGATAATCTGAAAAGATCGCCATCATGCACCTTTGGAACATGCTTGGCGCATTGCAGAGGCCAAATGGCATGCGGCGAAAAGCAAATGTCCCATATGGATAGGTGAATGTGGTCTTGTCTTGATCTTCAGGAGCTATCATGATTTGATTGTATCCGGCATACCCATCCAAGAAGCAGTAAAAATCATTCCCTGCAAGTCTGCCTAGCATTTAATCGATGAATGGAAGGGTAAATGATCTTTCTTTGTGGCCGCATTTAACTTGCGGTAGTCCATGCATATGCGCCATCTAGTGATGGTCCTTTGCGGCATTAATTCGTTGTTCTCATTTAGGACTACTGTCATTCCTCCCTTCTTCGACACACATTACACGGGGCTGACCCACGTGGTATCTGCTATGGGATAGATAATGCCCGCATCTAGCCATTTGATAATCTCCTTCTTGACGACCTCCTTCATCGCAGGGTTGAGCCTACATTGATGTTCAAATGTAGCCTTGTGGTCATCTTCAAGATGAATGTGGTGCATGCAGTACGGGGGGCTAATTCCTCTGATGTCAGTGAGCGTCCAGCTAATTGCTCGCACATATTTCTTGAGAAGGCTCATCAATGTATTCCCCTGATCTTTGTTGAGTACAGAGAAAATGATTACTAGCAGCTTCTCATTCTGCCCCAAAAATGCGTACTTCAAATGGGTTGGTAGGGTCTTTAGTTCAAGTGTTGGTGGCTTCACTAAGGAAGGTTGCGTTGTTTTTCTTTGATCTGTTTCTGTTGACTCTTCTTCTTACTTTGCGATCATTTCTTCTTCCTTGTTTGTTTTTGTTGTGATCGCATTGTAGGCAGCAATGGATGCGCTGGCATCCTCTTCCTCATACTCTTCATCAGACTTTTCTTTTTCAATCAAATTCAGGTCATCATCAGAATCATGTAGGTCTTCTTCATCCAAAAACTTCATGGCACGAATTATATTAAATTTGAGCTTCTGTCCGTTGATACTCAAAGTGATTTCTTCTTTATACACATTAATTTGAGCACGACCCGTTGATAGAAAAGGTCACCTCAAAATGATGGGCACATCTTTGTCAGCCTCATAGTCTAAAATAATGAAGTCAGCTGATAGGATAAATTTGTCAATTGTTATCAACACATCCTTCACCTTACCTTCTGGATGGACCAGAGATCTGTCGACCAATTGGAGAGTCACTAATGTGGGCACAAGTTGCCCCACATTTAATTGTCTAAAAATTGACAATGGCATCAAATTTATGCTGGCCCCCAAGTCACACAGGGTTTGCCCAATATAGAGTCCTCCTATGGAGAAATGGATAGTAAAGCTCCCAGGATCGCTCATCTTCGGTGGGATGATTGATTTGGAATCTTGCATTAATGCCACCGAGGAAAATTTCCCAATGCCCCTCTACTTAGTTACCATGTCCTTTAGAAACTTGGCATAGGCAGGCATTTCCTCAATCGCTTCACTAAAAGAAATGTTAACATGTAATTGCTTTAACATAGATAAGAAGCATTGGTATTGTACCTCTTCGTTTTTCTTCTTTCTTAATCTCTGAGGGAAAGGGGGTAACTGAACTTTCACAGTTCCCATTTCAGTTGGCTTCGAGGTCGACGTAACCTCAAGTCCTACTGCTTCTTTTTCTCCTTCTTCTTTTTGCGTTACCGCAATCTCAGGTTCAGCTGCAATGGAAGTTGTTCTACTATGCTCCTTCTTTTTTCCCTCCACAGTCTTCCCATTGTGCAATGTCACAACCTGACATTGCTACTTACCTGATCCCCTCGGGTTGCGTGAAGTTCGGTTGAACTTGGCAGTGCCCCTTGCGGTCTACTTTTCAGCTTACTCGCAATCTAGCCCATCTGTAATTCAAGATTGCGAATGAAGGTGGCCTGACTCTAAAGCACCGTCTCGTTTTTCTCTATATATTGCTTCAATAGGCTCTACAAAGAAGAGAATTGCGATGGTTGTTGTGAGCTACTTGCTTGATTGCTCGGTTGACCGTTATTGCATTGAAAGAATCCTGGTGGCCCTTCTTTTTGCGCCACAGGATGAAAATTTTGTTGTTGATTCTTCCAAGCAAAATTGGGGTGGTTCCTCCACCTGGGGTTGTAGGTGTTTGAAAAGGGATTATTCTTTATAAAGTATACAAATTGTGGATTTTGTGGGCAATCTTCCATCGCATGCCCATCACCGCAAGCCGCACACCTTGCGATGTTTTGACTGATTGCGTTGGTTTGCCCACCTTGCAGTGTTGGGCTGCTGATCACCATTCCTTGGATCAAATTCATCATTGCGATCATTTGGTTTTGTAATGAAGTAATAGCACCATTGTTTGCGTCAGAGTCTTTAAGTCTCAATCTTTGGTCACTCTCCCTCCAGTCTTCATGGTTCTTGGAAATGCAATCCAGGATATTCTTCGCCTCATCATAAGTTTTTTCGAGCAGACCATCAACAGCTGCCGTATTGGCAATGGTCTGTGAAGCGGGATTCAAACCGTGATAGAAAATCTCCATTTGAAGGGAATCTGGTAACCCATTATGCGGACAATCCTGGACCAACCTTTTAAACCTCACCCAAGCATCGCTGAGCGATTCGTCCATATCTTGTTCAAAATTTGTGATCAGTTTCCTTCGTCTTGCGTTCTCGGTAGGTGGAAAATACTTCTTCATAAATTTCTCCACTATCTGCTCCTAAGAAGTGATCTCTCCCGGTTCGAGAGAATATGCCCATTTCCTAGCCTGATCACAGAGTGAAAATGGGAACAACGTTAGTCGAACCTCTTCAGCAGAGATGTTCGGGAACACAAAAGTGTTACAGATTTCAATAACACTTCAGAGGTGAGTGTGCGGGTCCTCTCCACACCTTCCTCCGAATTGACCTGCAGTCTGGATCATCTGCAACATCACCGATTTCATTTCGAATCTGCTTCCGTCGAGGGCTGGCCTCATGATTCCCGAACAGAAATCATTGAGGTTTGGCAATGCATAGTCCCTGATGGGCCTATTGCGATCGTTTGCCAACTGAATTGGATTCGCCATGCTATTATTATCATTTGGTGCTCTATTTCCAGGCTGCTCCGCCATCTCTTCTTTGTCTGATTGTGGTTGCTCTTAGCGGTCTCTCAATCTTCGTCTAAAAGTCCTCTAAATCTCTGGGTCGTAATGCGCTAGAGATTGAGAGTTCTATAAAGAAATAAAAAAATTACCGTTAGCAAACTATCTTGCCGAAGTCCTCAGCAACGACGCCAAAAACTTAGTGCTCCTATTTATGAAGTGGAAATATGAATGATATGCGTTGATGGATTTGCGTTATGCACTCAAGTTTCCCCAGCGGAATTAAAGTATAAATTCCTCTGAGTTTCCTGGTAAGTCCAGGGTCGAATACAGGGACTTGTGAAAATAAATTGCATTGATAATTTTGATGAAAACTTTGCGGTAACCAAGTAAATAAATAAGTGTTGGGTTTGTTGTTTGCGTTGATGAAAAAAAAATAAATAAAGGTGGCAGATTTGAGAAAAGACAGTTGTGTTGATAGATGCAATGAATATGCGATGAACGGGTTGAGAAGATCTTTAGCTAGCGTTACTTGTGAATGCGTCAGACTATGTGATCATGTTACAACCATGCACAGCAAGTCATTTTCCAATGTAAATGCGATGCTCTTAAATCTAGGACGCATGTGTTGAATGAAAAATGTCCATAGAGCTCATCCCTAAGTCTCTACTCTTGTCCTATGCAATGATACAAAATGCATGAAAGCAAGGTGACCGCATACAATCATATCCTATCTCTAGGATGCATACTATGTGTTGATAACAAATAATGCTCATTCCTAAGCGCATATCTCTTGTTTATACGTTCTAATCTGGCTCTTCCGAGTCTAGATTCTAACCTGACCTTCCCAAGTCTAGATCCTGTCTTTAGACTACCCTCCCGAGTATCTCTAATTGAGAGAATGAAGAATTTTTAAACAAGATATTCGCAAAGATTGAAGACATTTCCCTAGTTGTGACTAGTCTTAAATGGCTTCTCACACCGATGCTAATATTTTAGCTGATCATCATTTTAGTGAATAACAGATAGACTGAACAGATTATAGTGAGTGTAATATTTTGCCAGTCGTATAAGGAGTTGTGGACAATTTGGCACATGGAAAGTAAAGGATTGAGAGGACTGGTAGATTATGTCTTACTTACGTGGCTTGTTACATTGAAATCTCTATTCTTGATCTAAAGATGTCTCGAGGCCTCGACCCTCTCTCTATCCTTGGGGCTTCTGGGCTTCTCCAAGCTTACCGGAATGATCTACCGGCACAACTTCTTCCCTCGTATCCACCTTAAAATGAAAGAAAATTAAAAACATAGACGTGCGACTTATGGAACAAAAGATTGTAAAACCGGTGAACCCCTTTTCTGAAGAATGCACTTGGTATTTATAGAGTATCCATGGTGAAAGGCGGCTTTTCTCTCCTGGTTGTACAGATGGGATCGCTTTAATTCCTTACTGATACACCGCATAATTGTCACCAATAAAGCTGAATGTACTTTATGACCGTTTTCGGCTGTCAACTTAATTTGGATTCGATTGTCTTCAGCTTTCTGTCCCATCGCTCTTAATTATCCTTTCACCCGGATTCTCCCACCATGTTGCGTTGACCAAGTTGCGGCGATTCTTCTCGAGCGAATGTTTGCGAGCACGCCCACCTTCCAGTGAAGTTGCGCTCGACCGATGATTTCCTATAATCGCAATCTTGCTTTGCGTTAACCCATATTCTGCACAAAAATGGAAAGATCAACTGTTCTAATGGGCTGAACGCATGCGACCACAATATTATAGAATTTATGCTTAATCGATGCAATTTAACATATTTTATCAACGCAATCCAACATTGTTTAAGAACTTAACACTATGATAATGCATTTTTCTTCTAATTATCACACCCCCAAAATATTAGGATGTGCACGATTGAACTAGGAAAACCACCGATTAAAGGTTTCTCTTTCTATTTTTTCCTTTTATTGAATATCAATTAGAGAATCAAAATGAGAATTATAAATAATGAAAAAAATTAATGATCCGAAAAGCAATAGATGATGCTGAGAAATAGAAGCGAACTTAAATTACCGATTTGGTAAGAAGAAGAAGCCAACGACGGAAATGGCGAATGAGAAGACTGAGTTGCAATGTCGGACTGTATATGTATAAATTTGGACATAATTGTTATGTTGTCTATCTAATATATAAAAATAAAATTAATGATTGATAATTAATATATTAATGGTTATTATTAGTAGATATTTTATAACCTATTTTTATATACATGTAGATATAGTTTTTTTCTTTTTTTGGGAAAAAATATATGATCTATATTACTTTAAAATACTCCATTAAAAAACATTGAAAACACTATTTACTTTGGTAAACTATAAACATATTTAATTATCTTTTTAAAAGTAATTTTGAATATTAACATTAACATGATAGTTAAAAAATAATAATAATCCTATTACATTGATAAGATTAAAAAAAGTACAAATACGACTAATAGCAATATTAACATAAAACAAAATTTTAAAACATATGCAGAAAAATAACTAATACATGCATTTACAATTTCTCTTTAAATCATGTGTTTGTCTTTCGTTGATGTTTACGGATCAAAGAACTTAGATTGAATGACATCCAATGCCATACAATACAAATTTACAATTTCTATACGCTTAGACACCAAGTACATGCCAGACATTTTGTGTTGTGTCAATATGTGGATATCAATTTATGAAGAGAATTCTAGAATGAAAAAGTTGTTGTATATTAGTAATATAAGAAAGCTCCTTAATATATATGTGAAAAATTAATTGAGATTTTACTGATTTTAGAATGCCAAAAATATTATAGATTATCACTTTCTAAACAATGTAATGATACAAAAATAATAATATTAGAGATTGTAACTCTTTATATGAAAAAATTAATTAACAATCATATCACAACAATAAAACTAAAAACTTTCTAAATGTTACATTGAAAAAATGGTAAGAAACAATAACTATTATAAAATAACTTGAAAAATCTATTAAAAAGTTGATACCTATCATGAGGAATATTTGGTTGAAGCCTCTTTTTTTCCTTTTTGGTACATAACACTACTT
>NC_143488.1:31602269-31714375 GCF_027475165.1 Benincasa hispida | reverse complement strand
TGCACGCCCAACTCAACGCAGCCCACGCAACGAACGCCAACGCGCCAGTCCCCTATGCTACACAGCACGCCCACCCTACCTACTGCCCAATGCCCAAGATTGTCTTACCACTGTCCCAAAATAACCTCTAAATAGGCTAATTTTTGGTATATGGCTAAATTGGAGTAGGGTAAGCTGGTGTTTTTCATTATATAATTGAGGAATTTCCATTGATATGGAGGAATTCTCAGGAAGGTATTCTCAAGGTGATTTTAGTGGAAAAACTTGCTAACGGTGAGTGTTTACTTAGTTGTATGTGTTTATATGTGGATAAATGCATATGTAAGTGCCAAATGCATGCTTATGATGTTATGTTGTTGCCATGACATTGTTTGTGAAATTTCTATGGAAACTGAGATTATACCCAGATTTCATAAGTTAGCATGCTTAATAAAAGGTGCTTGGCGGGAAAATATAGTCGGCCTCGGTCGGTGGGAAATAATAGTCAGTGACAACCGGCGGGAAATATAGTCTAGTTACCTAAGTATGACAAGCGGGAAAAAAATTGTCGATGTGTACATTGGCGGGAAAAGTGGGTTATAGGAAAGTTTCCATAAAAAGTTGTTGTGATTGATAATGTGTCCATGATATGAGCATGCCATGTATAGCATGGAACTGGAGGTTGATAATTGAATTAACTTACACATGATCATGCATAAATTATACTGGAATTGTGATTATGTGATTGATTTCCCAAAAATATGTTTTACAAAGTGATTATTATTCTAAAAGAACCACTCACTGGGCTTAGGAGCTCACACTCTTCCAAATGTTTTCTTATATCCCCCCTAGGTAGCAAAGCGGAGTGTTTAGGGAGGAGTCTACTAACCACCAACACACCAGGACCAAGTAAATTCTCAGGGCACGGCTCGGATCATGTAATAAAGAATATAGAAAATTGAACTATGCGTATGAAAGTTAGATAGAGTATTGTAAACATGTTGAAATCTTTAATAGATAGAGGGGAAACATTAAATTGAAATATTGTCTTGCAATACTACTGGTGTACCCTCACGCTCCCTTCCAGGTCTTGGGGGCTAAGGCTAGGGAGGGGGTATGACAACTGGGTATCAGAGCAAAGGTTTACGTAAAACCTGGGAAAAAGTTGAGTCTAGCATAAGTATAAATAGAATCTAGGAAGAGTAAAGGAAAAAGGGATAAGTTGAAGCCAGAGCGACATCAGGAAAGGCTTACCTAAGGTGGGGAAGCCAGATAATATTAGAAACCAGGCTAGGTAAAAACCTAAAAGGAATAAATATAATGAAATATATTAGGAAAAACCTAAAGTAGAATCAGGAAAGGTTAGGAGAAAGAAATAAGGAATAATAAGTGGACATAGGAAAACATGAGAAAAGGGAAGTGAAAATAAAGAAGTTAGTAAGTAATAACCTAAATAATGTCCACTGTAGGAAATGAATCCGAGTAGATAAGACTGGTGGTGGAATGACTTCGGAATGCGAACTGGAGACCGCGGTGCTAACCCAGGGGAAAATCCTGAAAGATCTGAGAATAGTGTGAATAATAATACCGAATAACCTATTACCTTGAATTATGAAAACTTGGTGGGATCCTGAACTAACATGGGATGTCCACTATGTGGTAAAAATCATAGCGGTCTGTGTCTGAAAGGGACCAAAATTTGCTATGGGTGTGGCAAGGTTGGCCATATCTGCAAAAATTGTTATACCTTTTAGAGAAAAACAAGAGAGATTCAGAAAAAATATAAACGAGAACTAGCTAGAGGATCAAGTTCAGGAAGTAACAACATATTGCCTGAAGTGATGGTGGACCAAGAATGGGTGCGTGTAGGAAAGAAGGATATTCCTCAACATATCGTGATCAAATTCGAGGAACAACCCACCTATGACTCTAAGAATGTGGAATCCTATAAATTTTGTATTTTCTGTAAGGAAATAGGACATGTGCAGGAAAGGTGTGTATGGAGAAACGAGAGGATGTGTCTTAACTTTGAAAACTTACGACTATCGAAGAACGAGTAAACAAATAACTATGTAGACTTGAAGAAACTACTAAAGTAAATAGCAACAATGTTCATAAATAAAAATAGTATGTTGATAACATATGTCTAATTTATATGTGAATGATTGTAGACAAAATGCTGAGAAGTGGAAAACGTAGAACGAGGCAACCCTCTGGAAACGAAAGTGAAAGTGCCTCAAGCCATCCAAGAGAAAAATCTAAGGAAGAGAAAAAATGGATAAATTCACCCAAAAACTCCAAGCAAGTTTAGAAAATATACAACCTGATCCTGAGAAGAAATATGGGATAGAACGATTAAAGGCATTGGGAGCCACAAACTTTGAAGGAACAAAGGATCCTGCAGATGCAGAAGAATGGATGAATCAAATAGAAAAATGTTTCAAAGTGATGAGATGTCCTAAAAAGCGTAAGGTAAGTCTTGCCACATTCTTATTGCAAAAAAAAGTAGAAGATTGGTGGAAGCTACTGAAGAATAGGAAGGGCGATCAAGAAGAAATATGTTGGGAGGAATTTCAAAAATCATTTTTTGAAAGATTCTATCCCCGATCATTCAGGGATATGAAACAAGATGAGTTCCTACAGGTCATGCAAGGAAACATGACTGTAGCAGAATATGAATTAAAGTATACAGAATTATCCAAGTATGCTTTAAACATAGTGGTGGATGAAAAGGAACGCTGTCGGAGGTTTGAAATAGGATTAAAACAAGAGATTCGAACTCCTATTACAACCATCGCGGAATAGGGAGAATTTACAAAGCTAATAGAAGCCACGATGAGAGTAGAAAGAAGTTTAATGGCGGAAGAAGTAAGACCAGAAAGAGACTCATCAATGAGTCAGTGGCAGAGGAATTTTACCCCCAGGGTAGAAAGCAGAAGAGGATGGAAAAGAAGAGGAGTTACCAACACTAAAGCAGACCCTGAATGGGAGAGTCAAATAAAGGAGTCAATAATGAGCGTTAACCAAAGATCGAGATGCCCGATCTGTATTAAATATCACTAATGAAGATGTTGGGAACAAACCCAAGAACGGTCATACACGTGTTTTAAGTGTGGCAGACTAGGACACTTTAAACGAAAATGTCCTCAGTTGATGGATACTGGAAATGTACAACCACCAAACAACCCGGGAGGAAGATCAACGACGGTTGAAGGAGGACGAACTGTAGGAGGGAGAAAAGAGGAAATAGGAAAAATGATGTTGGAAAAACTATATGGACTAGCTCAGGATAGGGAAGACAATATGTCGATGGTGGGAAGAGGGAAAGAGAAAGTTTTAGAAGACTATAATAGAAAGTTGTGGTGTAATAAAACTGTATGAGGCAAATTATTAAATAAAAGTTATGTTGTAAATTAAGTTTCGTTTAATTTCGAGGACGAAATTATTTTAAGGGGGTGGTAAATGTAAGACCCTAATACTAAATCTAAAGTGGGAGTTTAAATAGAAAAATCATAAGTAAGGATAGTGGGGAAAATGGAGAAAAACATAAAAAATTATCCAAAAAGGTGACTAAAATTATAAACTCCGATGAAGGGCTTAAAACATGTTGGACGCAAGAAGGCATGGAGGATGGAAGCAAAAAAACATGAAAAATGGCTAAGGGTTGCATACAACCAATGCAAAGGCATACATGAGCCATGCGGACATGGGTAGGAAGCATGCGTCGAGTGAGCATGCTAAGCGCGCAGGCCATGCATTGAAGCCAAGCGCACAGGCCATGCGCCAACCACGTATCCATGCGTCGAGGACAAGCGCACAGGCCGTGCGTCAAACGCGCAGCCCATGTGTCGATGGTGTATGCCGAGCGCCCTGCCTATGCGTCAAACGGGAAAGAAGGCAAGCCATCCTATGCGTCGAAGAGCTGTTGAGTCTGCCGAGCAGCCATGCGTTGATGCGATATGCCAAGCGCACGCCCATGCGGCGAGACACGCCCACGTGGCCGAGCATGCCTATGCGGCCATGCGCGCAAGCACCTAGGCAGCACACCATGCGTCGATGGTCAGCACCATGCGTCCATGCTTAGTAGGCCGAGCAAGCACACCTAGAAAACCATGTGTCGAGGGTGAGCGGCCACCCTATGCATTGGTGATGGCCAACTCATGCGTTGGCTAAGTGGGACTTTGATGAAGGAAAGGTGAGTTGCTATGCATTAAGGATAAAGGGTAGGGCTAATTGATGTAGAACTTCAAGGGAGGATGCCAATGGTGTACGAGCATAAGTCTTAAATAAGTAGAGAAATATTTGAAGTATTTGAGTGATTTAGGTGGAAAAAGGAGAATCACACAAAATTCTAGTAGGAGGTGGACAAAGGAGATTTCATGCAATTGAAGTCTTATCACGTTAAGCAGAAGGTGGGTGAAGAAGATTTCATGCAAAAATGGAGTTTTTGGCTGGCAAGCTGAAATGAGAACAACACAAGGCTAGGCTGGGTAGGCTGAGTGGTTATAGCTCCAAAGTGAGACAAATGGGAGTTGAGTTTTCACCATGGGGTGAGTTTGAAATGGCTATAAATAGAGGGGTTGGGTAGGAGGAATTTATTCATTCCATCATTTAAATTGTGTGTTGAGAGCATATTTAGAGAGTGATGTGTTATTAGGCTGCCAAGTTGATTGGAGATCAAAAGAAACAAGGTTGCGTTGGTGAGGCATTAAGTCAGCTGGATGCACAGCCAGCCCACACTCTGCATGCACGCAGTCTGTGTCCCACCTGTCCGCAGCGTGCCATGCTCGACGCAATGCTGTCACAGGCCCACTGTAGCTGCCCTTCCCCGTGCGACGCTCACGCCCAAAGCAATCCACACCCAGCACAGCGCTCGACACAACGCATGCCCAACGCAACGCATGCCCAAACACGCCAGTCCCCTGTGCGGCACGGATGCCCACCCTGCCTACTACCCAACGCCCAGCTGCCTACCACGGTCCAAATAACCTCTAAAGAGGCTAATTTTGGTATTTAGGCTAAATTGGAGTCGGATAAGCTGGTGTTTTCATTATATAATAGTATTTTGGCTAGTTTGACATTATTTATTTATATAACAAAAATTAATTGAGGAATTTCCATTGATATGGAGGAATTCTCAGGAAGGTATTCTCAAGGTGATTTTAGTGGAAAAACTTGCTAACGGTGAGTGTTTACTTAGTTGTATGTGTTTATATGTGGATAAATGCATATGTAAGTGCCAAATGCATGCTTATGATGTTATGTTGTTGCCATGACATTGTTTGTGAAATTTCTAGACAAAGCGAGCGTTCAGGAAGGAGTCTACTAACCACCAACACACCACGACTTGGTAAATTCTCAGGGCACGGCTCGGATCATGTAATAAAGAATATAGGAAATTGAACTATGTGTATGAAAGTTAGATAGAGTGTTGTAAACATGTTGAAATATTTAATAGATAAGGGGGGGGGGGGGGGATGTTAAATTGAAATATTGTCTTGGAATACTACTGGTGTATCCTCACACTCCCTTCCAAGTCTTGGGGCTAAGGACTAGGGAGGGGGTGTGGCACCACGGAGCTGATGGATGCCCATTGAATCTTCAGCAAGTGTGTGCTATGCAGAACAACCCCTTCAGCAACCCCCTACAAAATCCAGGCTGGAGGAAACCATCCTATCTTCGGTTAGGGTGGCAATCCCAGCCTAGGGGGGCCAATGAGGGGCCAATGAACCATCAAGGGGGTAGTAGAGAAAATCCTCTGTTTCACCACAATCAGGGGCTATCAAGACGCATAACTACAACCATCCATCATCATCTAACACCTCGGCAGGCTCGCTAGAGACGCTGCTGAAGTAATATATGGACAAGAATGATGTAGTGATGCAAGAACAAGCGTCCTCTATAAGGAATCTAGAGATCCAAGTGGGCCAGCTGGCCTCTAAGCTAGGAAATTGAACACCTGGAACACTGCCCAGCAATTTAGAAACCCCGAGATCTACAGGGAAGGAGCAATGTCCTTAAAGACATTGACCAAGCAAGCCTGACCACCTACGGTGATGTGGATTGCGTCACCAAAGACAACGTAATTTTTGGTTCATATCTTGATACTATGTTTAAAACTGCTTTATTGAATTCCCGTCTCTTTAAATTCTGAATTCTGTCTTAAATGCTTCATTTAATTCAAATTTTGACTTTATGAATTTATTTCTCCATTTACTTCTGTGCATTTAATTTGGTCCTGTCTTTAAGTTTTTGACTTTTTGTAATCAGTGCATGTGCTTTAAATTGTGAATGATTGAGTAATAAAGGAAAATGTATCGCCGCAAGTCTCAGCAATTGCGCTGATGAAAAATGTAAAATAAAAAGAATAAAACAATTAACAACAAGAAAGCAAGACGACAATGGACGCATCACAAACCAACTAGGAATGCATTGCGTTCACCTAACTCAACTGTGTTGAGTTGAGGGGTGTGTTGTGCTCGCATGTGTCCTTTTCCCATCCTTAGCCAAATGCACTATGTTGAGGTATCCTCCAGAAATGCATTGGCTAAGGGGTGTGTTGCGGGGATATATGCACTGTTGCCCATCCTTTGCAAAGATACAGTTGCATTAGTGAACACAATGCGTTATGCTTTATCATGCGTCCATTCAAATAAAATATCAAAGAAAAAGTCGTTTGGCAATGTGGGAAGAAGTCCAATCCATTCGTATCCTTAAGCATTTATGACTTGGCAGACGAAAGGACGCTTTATCTGAAAATCCATAAATAAGGGAGGTGGAACGACGCGCCTGTTGAACTGCTCGAGGCTAGTCGTCGTGAAAATCGCGTGGGCCCCACCACGACCCAACCAATAAATACAGCCTCCCCCTTCATTGGAAATCATTTACCCTATGTTGGCATACTAAAAAACCCTAGTGTTTTGCATTCTGAATCATTCTTTCTCCCTCGAAACTCGAATTCTCATCAGACCTTTCTAAGCTCGATTCCATGGCTGACCAAACCCAAACAATCAGTTTCACCTTCCACCCCTGACCAAGCAGCCATGCGAGAGGTAGCATTCCTGGCTGCCAGTCGCTGTCTTGCTGCCCAAGCCCCTACTATATCCAGACTCATCGGAAGAACCCAGAGAAACCCTTTGGCCGTCAGGCCTCCTATGTTTAAGAGAGGAAGAAGCACCGAGAGCATGCATACATCCTCCGTCTCCACTAAAAGCGAAAGGAAGAGACGAGATGATATGGATGTGTTTGGCAACATCCTCAGTACTTTGGAGCAAGAAGAAGGACTACCCGAGGCAGGGGTTGTAAACCAACCACTGCCTACAGAGGAAGAGGCGGCAGTAGTGGCAGATGAAACAGTAAAGGATGGAGTAGTGGTGGTGGAAGAAGTGGTGGTTGAAGAAGAAGAAAAGGAGAATGATGTCCTGGTCCCGGAGACTCAGGAGGCGACTTTTATTGCAGAAAATTATGAAGAATCTCCAAGAAGAAAAAAGATGAGGAACTTGCGATCAAGGAAAGAGAAGAAGAAGAGATTGCAGTCGAAAAGGCCAAGGAAGTGGAGGTTGCATTGGTGACCCCTGACATTGCGATGGAGGAGGTTGCAGGGGGTGCGCAGCCAGCAGAGGCCGAAAAGGAAGATAAGAAGCAGACAACAGAGGCTGAGAAGAAAGATAAGAAGAAGAAGAAGAGCAAGGGAAAGAAGGCTGGAGAGGCGAAGTCTTCACATCATCACAAGACAAGAAAGAACAAAGAGCAAAAGGATGATGATGAAGACGAAGAGGCCAAGAAGGAGAGGAAGAAGAAGGAGAAAGAGGAGAGAAAATTGCGCCGTCGTGAAAAGAGGTGCCTAAGAGAAGAAGAAGATGCAAGGCAGAGGGCTGTGAGCCCTGAGAAGGATGGAGAATCAACCTCCATAAGGGAGGATAGGGGAGAAACGGTGTAGCTGTTGAAACCACCGCAACCGGTAGCAACACAATTGGTTGCGACAGATGAAGGAGAAGAAACAGAGGGAACCCCCCTAATGTGGCATCGCAGGGAAAATGCGTTGCAAGGGTCCAACATCGACCCTCAAAGTTTGATTTTAGCTTTTAAAGAGGAGGAGAGAAAAAGAAAAGGAGAAGAGAAGAAAGAAAAGATAGGGAGGGGTAAGCTCATAATCGCAGAAGGAATAGAAGAAAAAGATTGGAGTTTGAAGAGATGCCAAGCAACAATGAGCTTGCCAGACTCGAAGAGATTCGGAAGCGTGAGGAGGAACAGTGCCTATTTCTGGCCTCTAAGTAGTTTGAAAAAGAGTTTGAGAGAGAAGAGAGAGAAGAAGAAGAAGAAGAAAGAAGGAAGAAGACGAGAGACTGTTTCTAGAGGAGAAGAGGAGAAAGCGCGAAGCTAACAAGAAACGCTTATATAAGAGCAAGGGAAAGGAACTCGCTGAATACGAGAAAGAAGAACAGCGCATGGAGTGGGAAAAGAGACAAAGGTAAGCAGCCCGCTTTGCACAGGAAAAAGGCAAGGATGTAGCAGAAAGCAGCGAGCCCACATCGGCCAGGTCATCAAAAAGAAAAGAAAACAATGACATGTTGATTGAGATGGGATTCTACCCTGCACCGACCCCACTACATGACCTCATCACGAGCGTCATTATGGAGCATGGGTGGGACACGCTCTATCAGTGCCCATCCATCATCGTGCCTCAGGTAGTGTGGGATTTCTACCGTGGGCGTCTGCACGGAAATAGGGATGTGGTGACTTTTATGGGAGAAACAATACACTTCAGCGCAAAGGACATCAATGAGCTATATTAGATGAAGGACAACCCTGATGGACCAAGGAACAAGATTATTGATGATCCTACAGAAGAACTGATGGAAGACACGCTAAGGGTACTAGCGCAACCGAGCACACGATGGTCGGCCTCACCTAAAGGCATCTGCACCCTGGACTCCAAGTCTTTGCTAATGGAGGGAAGGCTCTGGGTTTATCTGGTCAAGAAGCGGCTGATCCCAACAACGCACGACAGAATCGTATCAAGGGATCGGGTAATGGCCATATACTGTATTACTTCCAGCATTCCTATCGACGTGGGGCGGTTGATCGCAGGGCAGATCAGAGCATTGGTGGGGAATATACGGGGGCAGTACTTCTTCCGTGGATCGTCTCAAGTTTATGCCTAACTGTAAGTGTAGGCATTGATGAGGAGCCCTGCCAGAAGTCCATGGCTTCATCAACATCAAAATTTTGAGGATGCTCCTCAAGGATTCCCCACATTGCCTCGAGCTGCTAGCAAAGAGACCTGCAATCGATTTGAATTCGCCGCAAGTACCCAGACCAAAAAGAAGACGAGCAGAAGACAAGGGAAAAGAAAGGGTTCATGAGTCACTAGTGCAAGATCTAGAGCCCACGAACCCTCTTCCCTTAGTTATCCGATCTCCAAGACCTCAGATCCAGAGCCCGCCAGCGCAATCCTCTTCCTTTTTACACGAACCTTTTATAAACCTTCCTCTTGTCCCTAACTCTCTTGTTATTCACCCAGCAGCCCCACTTTCACTGACAACTTCATCACCATACCCCACCATCCCATCGCCGCAAGTTGATGACCCACACGATTTGGGTGAAGGCACATCTGCCCAACCCCAAAACAGTGCTGGTGAGACATCGCAGGCACAACCATCCTTCACCTCCCTGGCTGCTGAGTTAGTTGAAATGAGAACCCTCTTCTCTCAATAGCAAGAGCTCGTATCCCAAAAACATCACTTCTTTAATCAATGATTTGAGGTAGCAATGGAGTGCATTGATGAGATTCAATGCAGTGCTGCGACTTCAAGGGAAGCACTCGTCAATATCCACCGCAGTATGCATAGAATCTTCCTAAACCAAAGGCAGATAGCGGAGCGTAATCAAGAGTATTTCAACTTTCTTACCGCCTATCTACATGGTCTGATGGTTCCTCCGCATCTAAGGCAACACTTACTATTTGATGATGCTTCTATTGTGCCACCTCAACATCCCCCACCGGATCCCCCTACTCCTTAGCCTTAATGTTTACTCTTTCTTCCCATTTGAGTTTTTTTTTTATGTGGCCATTCATTATTTGTATTCAATTCTTTTATTATTTGTAAGTTAATCAAATTCTTTGACTCTTGCACAGGCAATAGAATTTTTTTTGTTATGTGTTCATTTGTAATATATTTGTATACTTTGTTAATAGTCAATACAATCAGAGTATATATTCACTCTACTTTTTGCCTGTGTCTCATTCTTTATCTTCCTTTCTTAATTTTTGTAACATTCTTAATCTTTTATTTTTACGATCTTCATTGCGTTGCTATGATGTATTATATGTTTACACTTAGAAACATTTCCCATACTTAGTAAATTCTGATTAACACTTAGTTAAGTCTTAGTTTAGCAGTACTTTACCTTTTATCTTTCAAAGTTCTGCTCAAACCTTCTTTTTGAAATTTTCTTTTAAGTGTTTGTCTAGTCTGCCCAAACAACGCAATGAGGACCTTGCTCATCTTTAAAGTTGGGGGTGAGGAAGGTTTGAGCAGATAATATCAAAAATATGCAGTAGTTAAGAAAATGTTGCCATTTACCATTCCCAAAAAAAAAAAAAAATTTTGCAAAACTCCAATGTCAATGCAAGGGAAAACATCAAAACTGTCCCAACCTGATAAGAGTTTAGCTGTGAAAGGAGCCTGCTCGTAGTTGGATGTTCGTATGACACCCATAGGAGCAAGCCAAAACGAAGGTGGGTCTCTAAGAACAATGCAATATGAAAGAAACAAAAATAAAAGAAACAAAAATAAAAGAGTGCAAAGGACAACTCCTATGATTATCATGAGTTAAAGTTGAAACTGGCACACAACCGTAGTTGGATGTTCGCATGACACCCGTGGGGACAAGCCAAAACGAAGAGTGTAACCATGATCAACTGTCTCTATGTGAACAAATGACGCAAAGTTTTGCTCACCGCATATAGATACATCAAGTTGTTTTGATAAAGAAGAGATAAACATTCTATTTTGAAAACTAGAAAATGTCTTTGAGTAGAATTTTGTTACATAGAAGAATAAAGTAGGGCTTGATAAGAATTAGCAAGGATAGAAGGAAAGTGCGATGTCAAGTAATGTGCCTAAGTGTAACATTCAGAGCAGCCAATCATCGCAGAAATATAGGATAGGAATGGAGCATGATTGCTTTAGTAGAAGATATGCTTGAGAACAAGCATATATCTAAATTTGGGGGTGTGATAACTTGTAGAAATACAAGTTATTTATGCCACCTTTTCTAGATATTGCGGCCAAAAGTTGTAATTATGCGCCGATTCTATGAAATTAGCCTAGTATTATTATAATTATAAATGTTTGCGATTACAACCACTAACACCAAATAGATGGAAGACAAGTCGAACTTTACTCTGTTTTGCAGGAGACCAAGTCACCGCTTGCGCTCAAGGCTCACAAGAGACTAATCAATGCATCTTTGTCACATTGCACCTATCAATCAACAATGAAGAGACGATTATAGTAATGACAGCGCAATACAATAGTCGATCCAAGAGTTGTGCTTCAATCGCATGTGGTAATAAAAACAAACACCGCATGCAATTGAAAGATGCAGCTGAGCAACGCAAGAGCGGAGGATTGAGACACGTATACAACTAATGGTTGTGCAGATTTGATTGTCTGATTGCATAACAGAAGGAATAATATCCCTCCATCTTTGGAATTACCATAACCATGAGTGGGGACCATAAGGCCGGAGTCAAAGATCTGCACCTATAAATACCCCATTGATTTCAGAGAAAAGGTATGCTACTTGATACGGGGCTAAGTGCTGCTAGATTGTAGAGAAAAGGCTGAGCTGAACGCTTAAGAGAAGAAATCCGGAAAGAAAATGAGATAAGGCCGAGAGGTGAATCTCAGATCCAACCTACCATACACCCGATTGGAAGCTCTGTACAAAGATACCTGCTACTGGTAGAGCAAGCCTGAGAGGGAAGCTCTTCCTACCATCAAATCCATCCTATCCGGCAAGCATTGGCACTTGTTTGTATCTGTTCTATCTCTCTTTCACTGTATATTCCATTTTTTCTTTATCTCTTCATTCACACACCATGTATCAAACACTTAGTAGAAATATTAAATGTTTCGATAAATTCCATTTACCATTTTCTATCTATTTCCGTTCACCCATCCAACACTTTCTTCATGATGACTCTTAACCCCTTGATGAGCAATATGAATCACTAAGAACTTAATCTGTATTAAAGATATAAAATACATTTAGCTAAAGCATGTTATACGACATTTTCACCTGTGAGAGCAGAAGTGAAGGTGTCATTCTGATCTATCGAGAGAAGGTCAGAAGAATGCATTAACTAAAGCGAGTAGTACTTCCCGACATGGAAGCAACCTTGCGTTCATTACGTTAATCTCTGTTTCACCACAGACATGTAGAAGCGTGGTCGATCACTGAGAGGTGTACGCCAAGAGAAGAGCAGAATAGTATTTGTACCTTCAATCCAATTAAGAACTTGCGTTCTTTGTATTATTTGTCTTTCTCTTTCTATTCTGTTCATGAGACTTGTCGCCGCATCCCATGTCTTTGCATAACTTTCACAGCCAGCCTTTATCCCAGCATCTTGTACATGAAGTCTGTATCTTGTATCATCTAGCTTAGGTTTACTGTATTTTTATGTTTTTATCGCATCTTTACTGTTTTCCTTTATTTTATTGCAATTTATATACTTAAACTCATTTTTAAAGATTGAAAAGTTGGTCGCATATATCATGAACGTATCGCAATAATCTAAACCATTCCCCGTGTTCGACCTCGGATCACATCGAGAAACTTGCGATGGAATTACACTTGGTTCCATCGTAAGGAAACTTGTGACAACGCATGGCATACTACATGAACATCCATAATTAACGCATAACTAGAAGTAGTATCGCATCATTATGAGCAATTTATATCATCAATCCAAACGCGTTACAAGTAACCACAATCAAATAAAGAAGAGATGGCAGAGCAGCCTGGAAACGGAGAACCAAATGATAACAATGTCCTGGCGAATCCAATCCTGCTGGAAAACGATCGAAATAGACCCATTAGGGACTATGCATCGCCAAACCTCTATGATTTCTCTCCAGGAATCATGAGGCCTGCCCTCAATGGAAGCAGATTCGAAATGAAGCCGGTGATGCTTCAGATGATCCAGACTATATGACAATTTGGAGGAAGGCGTGGCGAAGACCTGCACGCCCACCTCCGAAGCATTATTGAAATCTGCAATACTTTTGTATTCCCAAACATCTCTGCCGAAGAAGCGACTAACTTTGTTTCCATTTTCTCTCTGTGATCAGGCTAGGAAATGGGCGTATTCTCTCGAACCGGAAGAGATCACTTTATGGGATCAGGTCGTGGAGATGTTTATGATGAAATACTTTCCATCTATTGAGAATGCCAGACGAAGGAAAGTCATTACAAATTTTGAACAAGACATGGACGAATCACTCAACGATGCCTGGGCGAGGTTTAAAAGGTTGGTCAGGGATTGTCCACACAATGGTTTGCTAGACTGCCTTTAAATGGAAATTTTTTAGCATGGCTTGAATCTAACTTCGCAAACCGCTGCCAATGCGACAGCCGTCAGTGGTCTACTTGATAAAACGTATGATGAGGTGAAGAATATCTTGAATCGCATCTCTAAGAACCATGAAGATTGAAGAGAGAGTGACCACAGATTGAGAATCAAAGACAATGATGCAAGTAATGGTGCTATTGCTTCACTACAAAATCAGATGACCGCAATGATGAACTTAATCCAGGGAATTGTGATTAGCAACCCAACACCGCAAAATGGGCAAATCAATGCAATTAGTCAAAACACCACAAGGTGTGCGACTTGCGATGATGGGCACGCGATGGAAGATTGCCCACAAAATCCAAAATCCGTTTACTTGTGAAAAGTAATCCCTTTTCGAATACCTACATCCCCGGGTGGAGAAACCACCCCAATTTTTCTTGGAAGAATCAGAACAAAATTTCCAACCCGTGGCGTAGAAAGAAGGGAAACCAGGATTCTTCCCATGCAACAATGGTCAAAAAAACAATCAAGCAAGTAGCTCACAACCACCGCAATCCTCTTCCTTGGAAAGCCTATTGAAGCAATACATAGGGAAAAACGAAACTGTGCTTCAAAGTCAGCCTACGTCCATCTACAATCTAGAATTATAGATGGGCCAGATTGTGAGTGATCTGAACAGTAGACCACAAGGGGCTCTGCCGAGTTCAACAGAACTCTCACACAACCCGAAGGGATTAGGTAAAGAACAATGCCAGGTTGTGACATTGTGAAGTGGGAAGACTGTGGAGGGAGAAAAGAAGGAGCTTAGTCGGCAGCTCCCATTGCGGAAGAATCTGAAGTTATGGTGACGCAAGAAGAAGAAAGAGAAAAAGAAGCAGTAGAACAAGAGGTTGCATCGACCTCAAAACCAACTGAGACGGGAACCGTGAAAGTGCAGTTACCCCCTTTCCCATAGAGACTAAGGAAGAAAAAGAACGAAGAGGTACAGTACTAACGCTTTCTGTCTATGTTAAAACAATTACATATTTGAAGTGATTGAAGAAATGCCTGCCTACGCCATGTTTCTAAAGGATATGTGTTGACTTTAAAAATTAATTATCTTTACGCATATGGACAATGATGAATATGAATGATACAAGCTCATGTTTCCATAAACTTGCGAGGATAAAAATGGATCTATCTTCATCTATTGTGCTGATGAATGAATAAAAGTGATGTTGTGCTATGCGCTAAAGATACTATTGCGATATTACATTCTAAGTGTATGCGTTGATAGTGATATGTTTCGTAGTATGCGATGATGTAGTGCGTGTCACAAGTTTCCTTGCACTGAAACCAAGTATAATTCCAACGCAAGTTTCTCAGAATGATTCGAGGTTGAACAGGGGGATTGTTGTCATTAGATGCGATATTAATGTGGAATATGCGATCGGTTATCAGAAAGAATAAAGAATTTTGTTTTGACAAAAATATAAATTGCATTGAAAGTAAATTGCATTGATAAAATAAATTTCTAAACTACTATGATACAGGGTTGAGGACTGGCTGTGAAGTTGTACAAAAGAATCTAATGAATGCGATGAAAAGTCTTATGAATGAAGCAGAAAGAGAATGAGTAGAGAGAAAGAACATCGCAAGTTCGTCAATCGCATTAAGGACGCAACTAAGGTTCCACTTTCTCTTGGCGTAAACCTTTCAGTGATCGACCACGTTCCTGTACGTCTATGGTGAAACAGAGATTAACGTGATGAACGCAAGGTTGTTTCCATCTTTGGAAATACTTCTTGCTTTAGTTAACGCATTCTTCCAACCTTCTCTCGATAGGCGGAATAATATCTTTACTTTTACTCTCACAGGTGAAAATTCCGCCGAGCATGCTTTAGCTGAACTTAATCGATTACCTTAACACAGATTAACTCACTCGCTTAATTCTTCCTTTTTACATAGGAGATTAAGAACACATGATGGAGAAAATGAATGATTAATGTATTGAAAGGGGTAGAAAGATGATAATGATGACGATGATAATATTTAATTCTAAAGATAAGCTTTTGATACATGATTTGTGAATGAAAGAGTTAAAGAAGATGAACACAGAGGATGAATTTAAGGAAATAGAAACAAATACGGAAATAGTGTCAACATCTTGACACAGATCTCGATCGGAGACTTGTGCTTGCCGGCGTATGGATAAATTGGAGAGGAAAGCTTCCCTCTTAGGCTTGCTTTCTCGGTAGAAGTGACCTTTTTGCACAGAGCTTCAGCTTCGAGAATTGGAAGAATTCCTAGCTCGAAGACTCACTTTTGAGCCTTGTCTCGTAGTTCTCCCAGATTTTGTCTGTAAAGTCTCTTCATACCAACCTCTCTCCACCTTGTAATGAATTCAAGGAAGCTATTTATAGATAAGACTTTGCCTCTTTGAATTTGTGGTCCCACTGTATAATTCTAATAATTCCTGCCATGGCGTAATGGAAAATTCCTCTCTGCTCCACGATTAATCTATCAGAATCATACAACAGAAAGCTGTACATTTGTCAGCATCGTCTGCGAATGCGTTGCTCTTCACATCTTTGATTGATCGCCTCATGGAGTGTTGTTTTTTATTACCGCATGCGGTTGAAATATGTTGATCTCTATAACCCTTGATCGATTGACACATACGATGTAGATGCGTTGAACATTTTGTCCTCGAGCCATTAACGCATACGGTGACTTATTTCCTGCAAAACAGAGACTGGAACATTCTATTTCGCCATCGTAATTTGGTTAGTGGATGCGTTTACGACATTTTATAATTTTCGTATTTCTCAGCCAATTCTTATACTATCGACGCAACTTTCCTTTCTTTTTGCGACAATATCGAAATAAAACAGCATAAATAACTTGTATTTCTACAAGTTATCACACCCCTAAATTTAGATATATGCTTGTCCTCAAGCATGTCTTCAACTAAGGTAATTTCGCTCAATTCCTATCCTAACTTTACGTCGATTGGCTGCTTCGAATGCTCCACCTCTATAAAATTACTTAACGACGCAAGTTCCTTCTATCCTTTAACAATTCATCAACATGCTCTACTTTATTCTGTTCTGCAACAAACCTCTACCTAAAAATTCCCTTCTGGTTTTGAGAAGAATGTTTACCTCTTCTTGCAAAAAAAACTAGGTTCGTCTTTATGCAGTGGCCTGGTTTGCGTCATTTTATTACTGTTTGTCATGGTCACACCCTTCATTTTGGCTTGCTCCCATGGGTGTCATGCGAGCATCCAACTTCAGTTGTGTACCAATCTCAACTTCAACTCTTGATTCTCAGCCAAGTTTTACTTTTGCTGGTTAGAGGAGTTGTCTCTTTTATTCTTATTTTCTCTCTCTCTCTCTCTCTTTTTTTTTTTTTATATATATTCCTTCGATCCTGGAAACCTACCTTTGTTTTGACTTTCTCTCATTGGTGACATGCGAACATCCAACTACGAGTAGGTTCCTTTCACGACTTAACTCTTATCAGGTTGGGATTTTCCCTTGCGCTGACATTGGAGTTTTTTATGAATATATATATATATATATGATAAATGAACGCATTTGCCTAATAATGACCACATTTGCTCAGACCTTCCCCACCCCTAAATTTAGAGATGCGCAAGGTCCTCATTGCATTTTTTTTGATAGAAAAGACAAAACACTTAGTCAAAATTTTGAAAAGAAGGTTTGAGCAGAGTCTTGAACTTGAGAAGGTAAAGTAGAACTATTGCGAAGAATTATCTAAGTGTTAGTTAGAAAGTGCGAAGTATAAGAAATATTGCTAAAGGTATGCATATTACCCATCATGGCAGCGTAATTAATAACGCAAAATAGAAGATAAAAATTAATGCAATAATTGACAAAGGATGATAAGTAAAGAGGCTACCGTATGGAAAGAATAGTTACTCAGTTGTTTAAAATTTCACTAAGTATACAAAGAATTACAATCATCGCAACACAAAATTTAAGCACGTACAAAAAAATGAAGGTATAGCTTCTATACAAAAAATAATGGATGAATAAAAGAATGGCTGTAAACGAAAAATTGCAGATTTGCTGAGAAGGTGGCACACCCCCAAATTTAGAGTTGCGGTAGGGGCTCTGGAGGAGGATTTTACAGAGGAACTCGAGGCACTTCTTTAAAATGTAGAGGTTGCTGGAGATGGGGAGGCACCATGGGACCATGTAAATAGCCGTCAAGAAGTTAAAGTATTCATGGTTGCACACCACCATCTATCTCTGGTTCAGGTGGATGGTGAAAATATTGCGTTGAATATTAATTAGCACCTGCCGTGTCATCGCAATACTGTGTTGCAACTTTGTGTGGCTTTCTTGTAACTCCGTTATTCTCTGGCAGAAGAAATTTTGTTGTTGAGAGAGAAAAGAATGCATCTCTGCTAGATCAGCAGCAAGTGTTGCGGTGGTGGGATACGCCTGCGATGTTTCACCAGCAACGTTTGAGGTTGAGCCGAAGTGCCTTCACCCAAACTGTGTGGGTCGTCAACATGTAGTGATGGAGGTGAAAAATGTGGTGGAAATGGATGAGGGGAAGATGCTGTTGGGGATGCATTGTCTGAATCAAGGGCGAGAAGGAGATTTGTAAAGTGTTCCGGAAGTGGAGAAAGGGGTTCCATAGGAGGCTTGGAGGGCGAATAATTAAGGGTAAGGGGTCCAAGGGTATTTGGTCTTGCATTGATTGGTCTTGGAATTTTTCCTTCCCTTTATCATCTTTGTGTTGCTTCTTTGGCTTGGGCTGTTGCGGCGCATTCAGATCAATGAAGGGCTGTTTGAGTGGAAGCTCGAGGAAGTGAGGAGAGTCCTTAAGAAGCATTCTCAGGATCTTTGTGTTAATGAGACCATGGACTTCTGGCATGGGCTCCTTTTCAATGCCTACACCCACAAAGATGCATAAGCTCAAAATCGTCCAAGGAAAGAAGTACTGGCCTCTCACACGGCCTACAAAGCCTCGATTTTGCTTCGCAATCAGCTGGCCCATGTCAATCGGAATACTGCATGCTATGCAATATGCGGCCATCACTCGATCCCTTGAAACTGTTTCGTCATGCGATATAGGAATGAGTCGCCGTTTCACCAAGCAAACCCAAAGATGCACTTCTGGAAGCAGTTTGTTGGACACAAGGGTTTTAGTGCCTTTCAAAGATACTGACCACTGAGTGCCCAATTACGCTAATTTTCGCAGCATATCCTCCATTTGTGCTTCATCGGGATCATCAATTATTTTGTTACCCGGTGCATCTGGGATGTCCTTCATCTTATATAATTCATTGATGTCCCTTGCGCTGAACGACACTGTCCACCCTTTCATGATCACCACGTCTTTGGTGTCATGGAGCCGGCCATTATAAAAAGCTCTCACTACTGTAGGAATTATGATGGATGGGCATCGGCAGAAAGTCTTCCACCCATGCTTCAGCACAACAGTTGTAATTAAATCTGGTAGTGGCGTTGACACAGGAAAGAAACCCATCTCCATCATCATGTCATCATTTTCTTTCTTCGTTGATGGGCGCCTTCTGGTCGATGTAAGCTCGCTGCTTCCAACTTTTGCTTTTCCCTTTTCTTGAGCCAACGCAAGGCGGGACTTTTGTCTTTGTTTGCATTCCCATTCCTTGCGCTGTTCTTTTTCTTCCCTTCTCCACTCCGCAACTTCTTTTCTTTTCTTCTCTCTAATGCGTTACACGTTGGCCTTGCGTCGTTTCTTCTTCTCTTCCTTCTTCTTTTTTTCTTTTTCTTTTTCTTCTTCTTCTTCTTCTTCTTCTCTCATCTCTCTTTCAAACTGCTTCGAGGCAAGCAATATGCGCTATTCATCCTCGATCTTCTTCTGCTGAAATTGCGTTGTTACGGTGCACCTTCTCATCATGCAGTTTTCTTTTCAAGTCGTCTGCTGTGATGATTTGGTGAGCACATAACATTTTTTTCTTATTTTTCCTCTTCTTCTCTTTTTCTCTTTTCTTTCTCTTCTGCTATACGTTGCCAAAATTGTGGGTCGCTTGTTAACCCTTGCGGTGCATTCTCCTTGCGACGCCACATTAGAGGGGTAATGTCCGGATCTTCTCTATCCTCAATCGCAACCGTCTTGATATGCATTGATGATACTTGAGGTTGCGTTGATTCTTTTTCTTGGGTGACACCCCTTCTTCCACCCTTGCGGTGGTGGATTCTCCGTCAACAATCGGGCTTTCCGCCCTCTTCCTCTTTTTTTCCTTCTTCAGCCACTTCTCTTCTCGCCTGAGCTGCCTCTTCTCACTTGACTACTTTTCCTTCTTCTCCTTCTTTGGTCGGGGCTCTTCATCTCTTTCTACCCGTTTGTCTTTGCTCTTTCTTTTCTTCTTCCCTTCCTATTTTCGGTAGCTTCTTCGCTCCCTCTTACTCCAAAGCGACCCTGGTGGGTCCCTCATAGGATTCTGTTTAAATAGTTTCCTTAGGATTCGCAACGGCCAGTGCGCTTCTCTGCGAAGCTTCTGCCATCTCGTCCTCCGAAGGCAAGGGCTGATTTACAACTTCGGCTTCGGGTAGCCCTCCCTTTTTCTCCATGTTTCTCAGGATGCTCTCAAATACTTCTTTGTCATCTCTTATTTTCTTCTCACTTTCTGATGACAGTATTGGGAGTGTGGCACTCTCTGTGCTCGTCCCCTCTCGGATGAGTGGTTTGGCTACAATGGGTTTTCGCCGAGGTTTTCCAACGATTCTTTGGATAGGCTTGGGCTGGGCGGCAGGGAGACGGCTTGCTGCAAGGAATGCCGCCTCCCGTGCGGTGACAGGGGCTAGGGAAGGTGATAAAGGTAGGGAAGATGAATGTGAGGATTGATCGGCCATGGTTTCGATTGAGTGGAAGAGGTTGGAAAATTTCTTTGGACTTAGGAAGGAAGTTCGAATGTTTGGTATGCAGAGGATTTCTTAGGGTTTCTTTTCGCTTGAGACTCAAATAAAATTCCTCAGATTAAGGAGGAGGGAATTTATAGGTTGGGCCTTGATGGGCCCAATGCAATCCTTTCGTGGCAGGCTTCGAGATTCTCAAAAAGCCTGCCCGCCGCGCTTCTCACATTTATGAATTAGCAAAAAAGGACGTCCTTTCATCTGCTAAGTCATCATTTCCTTGGAAGCTTAAATGATTGGACTATTCTCTCGCAAAAAGATTTTATTTTTTGTATTTTATTTAGACGGATGCAGGGTTAAGGATTAACGCAATGCATCCGTTACCGCAAATGCATATTTGTGGAGGACGGGTAACAACGCATGCATTAGCGTAATACACCTCTCAACTCAGCACATTTCTGGAGGATGGGTTGGTATTTCTACCAGCGCAACACTACCTAGACATAGTGCATTTTTGCTAAGGACGGGCGCAGAATTCATACGCACGCAACACACCCCTCAGCGCAATGCATTTGAGGAAGATGGACGTAAAGTGTACTTTATCAACACAAGATGCACCTATTACTACAATGCATACCGGATATTTATTTAAAGTTTATTATTATTTTTTATTATTATTTCATCAACAACGCAAGTCGATAAGACTTTGCGGTGTTCATTTTCTTTATAGTCAATCATTCACGAAGATTTAAGAACAACACAAACTACAGTAGAAAATTTAATAAATTGAACAAGGGATGGAATTAACACAATTTGAATTAAATTGAAAGTAATTTCGGAAAGCAGTAAAGGCTAATTTTAGAAAGCAGTAAATAACACAATGAAGAAAGTAGTAAAGGAAAGCGACAGAGAAAGCGATTAAACATAGATTTTAGGGATGCTGATTGAAAGACAAATTCCTCAAGATTACCACAATCCACATCCCCACGGGCGGTCAAACTTGCCTGCTCAATGTCATCAAGGACATTGTTCCTTCCCATGAGATCCTAGGGCTTTTGAATTACTTGGCAGCGTTCCCGGTGTTCGATTGCAAAGCTCGGCTGCCAATTGCCCTACTTGGATCTCCAAGTTCCTTATTGAAGACGCCTGCGACTGCATGACTGCATCATTTTTCTCAATGTATTGTTTTAGTAGGGCCTCTAAGGATGATGAATTTACAGAGGTGTTTGATGTGGACGGTTGGTTGTGCGGTTGCTTTTGGTGACTTTGATCTAATTTTGGTGAAAAGATGAAGGATTTCCTCGATTCCTTGAATTACTGTTCTGATGATTTCTCTGGCCTCCTTGGTCATTGTTACATCCCCAATCAAAGTTAGGATGATTCTGCCAACCTGGATTGTAGGTGTTGCTATAAGGGTTGTTTTGGATGGCAAACACTGATTGCGGGTTCGATGAGCACATCTCTGCAGCATGACCCCCTCTGCATTGTGCACAGCTAATTGTTACCACTTGCACCAACGCATTGGGTTGCACTGCACCTTGAGTGAAGGCACCTTGGTTAATTTCCATCGTTTGAAGAAGAGAGGTCACTATGGCCATTTGTGCGGCCAAGGTTGTCATTGCATCTGCTGGTACAATGGCATTTTCAGTTCTTCTTCTCTCAGGCCTCTTCCCCATACCCGTCATCCACCCAATCATCCGTGTTTCGCAAAATACGATCGAGGATGACCTTGGCTTCAGTGTAGGTCTTATCCATAAATCCTCCCACTGCAGAGGCATTAGCAACGGCTTGCGTTGATCAATTTAGGCAGTTATAAAAAGTCTCCATCAGAACGCAATCGGGAATCCTGACATGCGGACAATTCTTCACCAATCTTCTAAAACGCACCCAGATGGTGCTTAGAGTCTCATTCTCCATCTAGTTGAAATTCAGCACATCCTTCCAACTCCTTGCGTTGACGGTTGGAGGGAAGAATTTCTTCATGTACCGCTCCACCAATTGGTCATATGAAGTGATTTCATTTGGCTCCAATGAATGAGCCCACCTCTTTGCCTCATCCCTCAGTGTGTATGGGAAGAGGTACAGTCTAATTCCCTCATGGGTAATGCCAAGAATGGAGAAAGTGTTGCACATCTCCACAAAGCTGGTCAGATGGGCATACGGGTCTTCTCCTTGCATACCTCTGAATTGCCCCGCATTTTGGATCATCTGGAGCATGATCAGCTTAATTTCGAAACGTGCATTCTCCTTAACCATTGGTCTTGAGATTCCGGGCGAGAAGTCGGAAAGATTGGGCGTCGCATAGTTTCTCATGGGGATATTGCGGTCTGCAGCAAGAAAGACAGGATCTTGCACTGGCTGATTCGCCTCTTGATTTTCTCCGGGCCTCTCATTGTTAGCCATATTTACCCTTCTTCACCTGATTCGGTTCTGGCATGCCCTTGCATGAAAAGTACGCTCGATCTCTGGGTCAGCTTCAAATTCTGGATCAGTTCCAGTACTCATAAACCATTAGCTTGCTCTTCGCAATAAATAGACAGTACAGCAGAGATTTTTCCTGCAAAATAGCACAAAATTATTCAACACTAAACCGTTACCAATCCCCGGCAACGACACCATAAACTTGTTGACTTTAAAAATTAATTATCTTTACGCATATGGACAATGATGAATATGAATGATACAAGCTCAAGTTGCCATAAACTTGTGAGGATAAAAATGGATCTATCTTCATCTATTGCGCTGATGAATGAATGAAAGTGATGCTATGCTATGCGCTAAAGATACTATTGCAATACTACGTTCTAAGTGTGTGCATTGATAGGGATATGTTTCATAGTATACGATGATGTAGTGCAGGTCACACAATTTTCCTTGCGCTAAAACCAAGTATAATTCCAACGCAAGTTTCTCAGAATGATCCGAGGTCGAACACGGGGATTGTTGTCGTTAGATGCGATATTAATGTGGTATATGCAACTGGTTATTAGAAAGAATAAAGAATTTGGTTTTGACAGAAATATATATTACGTTGAAAATAATTGCATTGATAAAATAAATTTCTAAACTATCATGATACAGGGTTGAGGATTGGCTGTGAAGTTGTACAAAAGAATCTAATGAATGCGATGGCAAGTCTTATGAATGAAGCAGAAAGAGAATGAGTAGAGGGAAAGAACATCGCAAGTTCATCAATCACGTTAAGGATGCAACTAAGGTTCCGCTTTCCCTTGGCGTACACCTTTCAATGATCGATCGCGTTCCCATCCGTCTATGGTGAAATAGAGATGAACGTGATGAACGCAAGGTTGTTTCCATCTCTAGAAATACTTCTGCTCTCACAGGTGAAGATGCCGTCGAGCATGCATTAGCTATACTTAGTCGATTACCTTAACACAAATTAACTCACTCGTTTAATTCTTCCTTTTTACCCAACGGATTAAGAACACATGAGAGAATGGATGATAAATGTATGGGAAGGGGCAGAGAGATGATAATGATGACGATGATAACATTTAATTCTAAAGATAAGCGTTTGATACATGATTTTTGAATGAAAGATTTAAAGAAGATGAACACAGAAGATGAATTTAAGGAAATAGAAACAAATACAGAAAGTGTGTCAACATCTTGACGCAGATCCCGATCGGAGACTTATGCTTGCCGACGTATGGATGAATTGGAGAGGAAAACTTCCTTCTCAGGCTTGCTTTCCCGGTAGAAGTGACCCTTTTGCACAGAGCTTCAGCTTCGTGAATCGGAAGAATTCCTTGCTCGGAGACTCACTTTTCAGCCTTGTCTCGTAGTTCTCCCGAATTTTCTCTGTAAAGTCTCTTTAGACCAGCCTCTCTCCACCTTGCAATGAATTCAAGGAATCTATTTATAAATAAGACCTTGGCTCTTTGAATTTGTGGTCCCACTGTATAATTCTGATAATTCCTGCCATGGTATAATGGAAAATTCCTCTCTACTCCACGATCAATCTGTCAGAATTGTACACTTGTCAGCATCGTCTGCAAATGCATTGCTCTTCACATCTTCGATCGATCGCCGCATGCAGTGTTACTGCAAATGCGTTGATCTCTGTAACACTTGATCAATCGTCGCACGCACCGTCATTGCATTGATCATTTCTTCGTTCTTGATCGATTGGCGCATGTGATGTAGATGCGTTGAACATTTTTTCCTCGAGCCATTAATGCATGCGGTGATCTATTTCCTGCAAAACAGAGACTGGAACATTCTATTTCGCCATTGCAATGGGGTTAGTGGATGCGTTTACTACATTTTATAATTTTTGTATTTCTCAGCCAATTCTTATACTATCAACGCAACTTTCCTTTCTTTTTGCCACAATATCTAAATAAAATAGCATAAATAACTTGTATTTCTACAAGTTATCAATATGGTAACCAAGAAAAGGGGAGTGGTAAGTTTGCCACAGTGGCACTAACTCAGAGTTCAAAATCAATCATTCCATCAACGATGAGCGATCCTGGGAGCTTTACTATTACTTGCTCCATAGGAGGATTGTACATCGGGCAAGCTCTATGTGACCTGGGACCAGCATAAATTTGATGCCTCTGTCAATCTTTAGGCAGCTGAATGTGGGGCAACTTGTGCTCACAACGGTGACTCTCCAACTGGCCGATAGATCTCTGGTGCATCCAGAGGGAAAGGTGAAGGACGTGCTGATAACCATTGACAAATTTATCCTACCAGCTGACTTCATCATTTTGGACTACGAGGCTGACAAATATGTGCCCATCATTCTGGGGCGACCATTTTTATCAACAGGTCGTGCTCAGATTGATGTGCATAAAGGGGAAATCACTTTGAGTATCAATAGACAGAAGCTCAAGTTCAACATAATTCATGCCATGAAGTTTCCGGATGAAGAAGACCTGCATGACTCATGATGACCAGAATTCAATTGAAGAAGAAAAGTTTGATGAAGAAAATGAAGAAGAAGATGCCAGCGCATCCGTTGCTGCATGTAATGCGATCATGACAAGAGGAGATTTGTTGGATTTTATGTCCTAAAACTTGTAGTTGTAATTAATAAACATATTCTGTTTTGTTTTTCGATAAAGTTGTTATTGAAATTGTAATCTTGAATCCAATAGACTAAGGTCTTGGGGCTATTTAATGTAGTTTGAACTTTATATAGTAACATAAATGCGGATCAAGTTCAAATATATAGCCAAAATGGTCTATAGTATATGAATAAGGTTAGACGCCTTATTCTGGGGACACTATGGATACGACCCACTTTGTAATTAGTACAAATGATGTGATCCTGAATCATTCATATAGAGATATGTGAGTGGGGCATCCTATGCAGTGAGTTTGCATAAAATTGAACCATGAAATAGTCACTTTTTACGTTCTAAATGTCGTTTTATGTATAAAACTGGCTATTTCGTTAATTGATGACCTAGGTAACTTAATCTTAATCTTGAGTTCTATGAACTCATGTTCACTCGGAATTATTCTTAAATCTACATAGATGAGGGCAGCTCATCATCATTGGCCCAATAAGCCTCCCATTTAAGGGTAAGATCGGGTGGATAGCTTGGAACATAGCGTGCAAGACGTAATTCACTCCTATCCGTTATAAGGATAGTAGATAGGTTGTTCCCTTTAGTACTGAATCCAGGTCTTGAACAAGGGGCCCCACCCTCTCCTTGGCTCGAGAGGGATTCGGTTTATAGGTTGGATCTTAAACCAATTGTTCATTAGAGGATCAGTGGAACTTAAGGAATAAGATGTAGTCTCAGGGGTAAAATGATTTTTATGACCCAGTCGAGATTATGAACAACCTATGAAGGATTAGCTTACTAATCATGGTTATATCAAATGGACACAAATATATCTATAGTGAGGGAAGTGCAACTACGGGACTATAATGGAATAACTCGTTAGTTAACAAATGTTGATTAGCTCCGTCTAAAAAGTTTAGCCAGCTAATCTCGGATCGTCAGAGCCATGATCTATAGGTCCATTAGGTTCCCCTACTAGCTCATATGGAATAGACTTAGAATTGTATGATAAAATAATTCAAATTGTTCTAATTAGGTTAAGAGAGAGAAACCGACAAGTATATGTGATATAGTTGTCGGGTTTTTCAATTTAGAGATACAACTTTAATATTTAAATGTGATTTAAATATCAAGAATATGAATACATTCATATTCGAAAGCTCGGAAATAATGGAAATGATCAAAGATGTAAAAAGTCAAAGAGTTGACTTTTGACTTTGAAAAGTCAACTTTGACCAACTTTATATTCAAATATGATTTGAATTTCGAGAAGATGAATGCAGATTCATGCTCGGGAGGTCCAAATTAGTCAACACGAAAAAAATCATAAAAAGTCAAAATGTTGACTTTTTGGTCAAAGTTTGACTTTAACCAAATGACTATTTTGCTCTTTGACTAAAGTTAGTGGGAAAATCCAAACTTTTGTTAGATAATTCCACTAACAAAATAGTGGGCTAGGTTTGCTTATAGTGGAGACATTAAGTCCACTAAGATAGTGGATTATAGGTGTTGGGTTTTCATGGATTTGGTTAATGCAATTGTTGCATGGTTTTTTCTATAAAATGGTCTTTCATTTTAAATGAACAAAGTTTTGCCAATTTTGCCAAATTCTTTTCTAAAATTGGGATGAAAAAAGCGTTTTGGGAGCTTCAAAGGTAATTTTTAATTACTGTTTTTCCTTCAATTGCATGCATTTTTTCCTTTAAATTAAAAGTAATTAGAGTGTAATTAGGTCCTTATTCCGCTGCGTATGTCTCGAGTTCCATCATGTGGTATTAGAGAATGTTTCAATTTTACTCAATTGCATGTGGTGGGTATCAATTTATTAGATAAAATTGAGATTGGAAACTAAAATAGTTTTCAGGTTTTGGCAATTAAATTAAGTTTTCTATTGTAGTATTAACTTGTAATTGCTTACATGTTTATGAGCATTAATGTGTAAAAAGGGGTCTGTAAATTTTCTAGAGTTATTAGAGTTGAAATTAGATTGTAATTGCTCGGTTCTGGGAAAGAGGATAGTTTCAAAATGAAAGAAAAACGGCTCACAGACCCGGATATTACCCCAGACCCGAGAAGGCTACACCTAGACCTGAGACGAGCTCCCAGATCCGACCCGGTTCATCACAACCCGCGTGCGTCAACTGTCAACTAGCGCTCCAGCCCGTTCTACAACCCACCCGATTTCTCAGCCCGCTCCGTCTGACCCGATTCGAAGCTGTCTCGTGAGACCCGCACGCCTGCCGCTCCTTCGACCCGCCCCGCGCTTCCGTTGATTGCGCCAGCAAGCGTTGACCAACCGGTCCAGATGTCTGGACCGGTTTAGTTGAGCCAGTTTGATCGGTTTAACCTGATTTTTGGAGTTTTTGGTTGGTTCGAGAGTTGTTTGGTCGGTTCAAGTTGATCAAAGGTGTTTGAAGCTAGTTCAAATCAGTTTTTTGTACTAAACCAATTTATTATTGTAATAATTTAGTTGTTAACTTAATTTAAGAGCTTAAATCAATCCATTTTAGGCTGTTTAATTAATTATGCATGTTGATGTATGTTTTAATTAAAGTTTGAATCTTGTTGTGCATATAGTATGCCATATAGATTTAAAATCCCACCATAGGTAAACATGTACATGCATTTAATATATGTTATAATTGTTATAATATATATAGTATGCATGTTAAGTTTTTTTTAAATATAAAGTGTTATATTAAAGCTTGATAATCAAGTATGAATGTATGTTATAGATGTATGATTCTAGGGTTATAATGGTTGTAATTTTATTTTATAATTTTCATAAAATAACCTAGACTTTTAAATCTATAACAAAGGTAAAAGTCGTATGCTCACCTAGGATTAAATTGATATAATTTCAATCGGCTTTTCTAAAGAGTTAGAATAGGTCGATTACTTGTTAAACAAAGAGTTATTTACTTTCCCGGGGAGATCTTGTCTAAGGTTAGGGTTTCTTAAGATGACGGTTTACGAAACACCTCCTACCTGGAGATCAAACTGGCGTCTAAGTCAAATAACCCTAGTTTTAATGAGTATGCGTGAGAGATGTGAGGTAATAAAATTTGTTTATCACCTAAGTTAAAATCCAGTATAAGAATTATGCATGGATTTATCACCTAGATTTAGGATATGTTTAAGAGGAATCAGTAAAAATGTTCCTTGATGGCCATACACATTAATCGACGAGTTAGCCGGAATATATCTTTAAGTATTTTTTTTTATACCCTAAACCGTTATAGAACACTTCAGCTAGAGAGAAGTAGCGTACTTTTAGCTCTAGCGTCCCTAAGAGTTCACATCGTGAGGTCCATGCAGGGCTTTGGGTCGTGCTTAGGAGCGGACTCCGTTCGGAGAGTGTTTGCATGGATCAATATCAAGCTGAATAGGGGAAATAGTTCATAGTAAGTGGGTGAGGGGTATGTAACAACATATCCCACGGTCTCTTCCATTAGGTCGCACCATGAGATTCCTATAATGCGCCTACATGTCTGCCCTGGAGCGACCTTTCCCTTCAGAGCGTTGTATTATAAGATTCGGAACACCGCAAACTCCAAATATGGATAGACTCTCTTAGATCAGTTTTCATATTGACTTTCCACTTTCGAAAGCATGTTGATTCTGGTTTCTAAAATCCAAAAATGGAAGGTTACACTTACAAGAATTACTAAGATGTTAGTATATTCTCGACCAAAGTAACGATAACTAAAGTGCTATAAGAATAAAGAGTTATTCTGGGGTTAGCATTTAGTCAAGATTGTCTTGGTTCAAAAGAGGAATAATCGACTGCCCTTCGGTAGAGGTTACTCTAAACTTTTGAAATATCGTTGCAAAATATAATAATGAAGGGTACATTATTAGATTTTTTTGCTAAACTTGATTGGATTTAAAAGATTAATGTTTGTTTTTACTAAAAAAGATATCTTTATCTTTTCAGCATGAATAGCTCGATAATTCAACTCTTAGCTTCCGAGAAACTAAACGGTGATAATTATTCGGCATGGAAATCAAATCTAAACACAATACTGGTAGTTGACGATTTAAGATTTGTCTTAACTGAGGAATGCCCTCAAGCCCCAGCCTCAAATGCTAACCGAACTGTTCGGGAAGCATACGATCGATGGGTCAAAGCCAATGAAAAGGCCCGTGTTTACATTCTTGCCAGCATGTCTGATGTTTTGGCAAAGAAACATGAATCCTTAGCTACGGCTAAAGAGATAATAGATTCATTAAGAGAAATGTTTGGGCAACCATCATGGTCCCTTAGACACGAGGCAATTAAGCACATTTACACGAAGCAGATGAAGGAGGGGACCTCTGTTAGAGAACATGTCCTGGACATGATGATGTACTTCAATATCGCTGAAGTAAATGGCAAACCCATTGATGAGGCTAACCAGGTTAGCTTTATCTTACAATCTCTTCCGAAGAGTTTTATACCTTTCGAGACAAATGCATCTTTAAATAAGATAGAATTTAACCTCACTACCCTTCTTAACGAGCTCCAGCGATTCCAAAACCTTACTTTAGGTAAGGGGAAGGAAGTGGAAGCAAATGTTGCTACCACTAAGAAAAAATTTATAAGAGGATCGTCCTCTAAAACAAAGTTGGACCCTCTAAAGCTAAAATGAAAAAGAAGGGAAAAGGGCAGGCTCCCAAGATAAAAAAAGGGAAAGAAGGATACAGATAAAGGAAAATGTTTCCACTGTAACCAAAACGGGCATTGGAAGAGAAATTGTCCGAAGTACCTTGCAGAGAAGAAAGCTGAGAAAACGGCACAAGGTAAATATGATTTGGTCGTTGAAACATGTTTAGTGGAATATGATACTTCAACCTGGATACTAGATTCAGGAGCCACTAATCATATTTGTTTCTCGTTTCAGGAAACTAGTTCTCAGAAAAAGCTTGAAGAAGGTGAGATAACCCTCAAAGTTGGAACAGGATAGGTCTCAACTGAAGCAGTGGGAGATCTGAAGTTGTTTTTTTTAAGATAGATATCTAGGACTTAGAAATGTTTTGTATGCATCTCTTATGAAGAGGAATTTGATATCTATCGTTTGTATTATAGAACAATTATATACAATATCTTTTAATATAAATAAAGCGTTCATTTTTTGTAAAGGCATTCAAATTTGTTCTGCTACACTTGAAGACAACTTATATAAGTTAGAACCAACTAGAGCAAATTTTGTTTTAAATACTAAAATGTTTAGAACATTAGAAACTCAGAATAAAAAACAAAAGGTTTCTTTTAACGCCTATCTATGGCACCTTAGACTTGGTCACATAAATCTCAATAGGATTGGGAGATTGGTCAATAGTTGACTTTTAAGTCAGTTAGAAGATAACTCTTTACCTCCATGTGAATCCTGTCTTGAAGGAAAGATAACCAAGAGATCTTTTACTGGAAAAGGTCTCAGAGCCGAAGTACCCTTAGAGCTCGTACATTTAGATCTTTGTGGACCAATGAATGTTAAGGCTCGAGGTGGGTATGAATATTTCATCAGTTTTATTGATGATTATTCAAGGTATGGTCATGTTTACCTACTTCATCACAAGTCTGATTCTCTTGAAAAGTTCAAAGAATATAAGGCTGAAGTTGAGAATGAATTAGGTAAAACAATAAAGACACTTCGATCAGATCGAAGTGGAGAGTATATGGACATACGATTCCAAGACTATTTGATAAAAAACGAGATTTAGTCACAACTCTCTGCACCTAGTACACCTCAGCAGAACGGTGTATCAGAAAGAAGAAACCGAACCTTATTAGATATGGTTCGCTCTATAATGAGCTATGCTCAATTGCCTGATTCCTTTTGGGGATATGCACTTGAATCTGTTGTCCATATTTTGAACAATGTTCCCTCTAAAAGTGTTTCAGAAACACCTTATGAGCTACGGAAAGGGCGTAAAAGTAGTTTACGTCACTTTAGAATTTGGGGTTGCCCAGCACATGTGTTGGTACAAAATCCTAAGAAATTGGAACATCGTTCAAAATTATGCCTATTTGTAGGTTATCCAAAGGAAACAAGGGGTGATCTATTTTATCATCCTCAAGAAAATAAGGTATTTGTATCGACAAATGCCACATTCTTAGAGGAAGACCACATAAGAAGTCATCAACCTCACAGTAAACTAGTATTGAATGAAATTTCCAAAGACACTACAGATAGAGCTAGTTCATCTACTAAAGTAGTAGATAAAACTAGTACATCAGGTCAGTCACATACTTCTCAAGAGTTGAGAATGCCTCAACGTAGTGGGAGGGTTGTTCAGCAGCCTGACCGTTACTTGGGTTTAACATAAACACAAGTCATCATACCTGATGACGGCATCGAGGATCCATCGACCTATAAACAGGCTATGAAAGATGTGGACTGTGATCAGTGGGTCAAAGCCATGGGCCTTGAAATGGAGTTTATGTACTTCAATTCTGTCTGAAAACTTGTAGATCCACCAAATGATGTAAAAGAAATTGGTTCTAAGTGGATCTACAAGAGAAAACGAGATCAAGCCGGTAAATTACAGACTTTTAAGGCTCAACTTGTGGCAAAGGGTTATACCCAGAGAGAGGGAGTGGACTATGAAGAAACTTTCTCTCCTGTTGCCATGCTTAAGTCGATTAGAATACTCTTATCCATTGCCACCTTTTATGACTATGAAATTTGGTAGATGGATGTCAAGGCAGCCTTTCTAAACGACGATCTTGAAGAGAGTATCTATATTGCTCAACCAAAGGGGTTTATTACACAGGGTCAAGAACAAAAGGTTTGTAAGCTTCATAAATCCATTTATGGGTTGAAACAAGCTTCTAGATCTTGGAATATAAGATTTGATGCTGCGATCAAATCTTATGGCTTTGAACAAAATGTTGACGAGCCTTGTGTTTACAAGAAGATCGTCAATTCTACTATAGCGTTCTTAATTTTATATGTCGATGATATTATACTCATTGGGAATGATGTAGGATATCTTACTGACGTCAAGCAACGGCTAGATACACAATTCCAAATGAAAGATTTAGGAAATGCATAGTATATTCTTGGGATCCAAATTGTTCGAAATCGCAAGAATAGGACACTAGCCATGTCTCAAGCATTTTATATAGATGTTGAAATACATTGAATTAGCCCTAAGGGCATTTTTGTAATTTTTTCTATATTTGCTAAATTAGGGTTTCACCTCATTCTATTTATATCTGAGGTTGGGTCTATTGTAAATATGACATTAAATAATAAGTCCTTTTCTACCATGGTTTTTCTTCTCTAAATTAGGATTTTCCACGTAAACTCCTTGTGTCGTCTTATTTTCTTCTATTTCAATAGGGTATCAACGCAAGGTGATGAAACCCTAGCCCCGATAGAAGAAAATCAGTCATCAAACTTGATAGGTAAAGGTACGCTGACTAATGAGGCTGTGATTCAAGCAGTAGTTGACCGCTATCTCCGAACCATCATCCCAGGTGGCTCAGCCGAACAGATCCAGCTGGTGAGCCAAGTAGTAGGTGGTGGGCTTGGTCCAGTCGGCGCGCCGATTAGCTTCCAGACTAAGCCATTCCAACCGAACACCATCGAGGAAGGTCATGCTTTCTAGTCGGCGCATGCAAACGAGTCACAACCGATCGAACCCTCGACTCTGCACCAGCCAGCGCACGCAAATGGGTCACAACCGATCGGACCCTTGACTTCGCACGCAACCGTCTCAGCCTCGCACGTTCCCCAGCGGCGCACGCGATCAATCTATAGCCGATCAATACCTCGGCGTCGCAGAGAACCGGATCTGCACCAGACGGTCATGGGTTTGCTCTAGTTGCCGGGTCGGGTCAGATCGACTCGATTTCTTCAACCTCGTAGTCGATCACCGAGCCTTCTGTTCGTTGCCCACCATCACAGCCGTCTGGGAGCAGCACCGGTCACGGGTTGCCGACTTTTCCGCTGGTGGACTTCCGGCAGTAGCTTCTTCACAGTACCATGGTGGACAGCTACTTCCTCATGTATATCCAATTCAGCCCCAGTTTCGAATGGATGATTCCATTGAAGAAAATCCCATGGTTTTTAGAAAGAAAAATTCCAAATCTGAATCTCATGGGGAACTCCAACAATAATTTGTTAGTCTCCAGCAACAGATGGTCGCCCTGGGAGCCAGATTGAATGGCCATGATTCTTCCCCAATGTATTCAGAAAATCCGGTATCAATGTTTCCTACCCCTCAAACTTCTAATTTTTTATCTGGAACAATTGGAAATTCTGCATGAATGATCACAGGAGAGAAGTTGAATGGGCAACATTACTTCTCTTGGTTCAAAACAATTAAAATGGCTCTTGAGGGATGCCATAAGTTTGGATATTTAACTGGAGAGATACCACGACCGAATCCTGGGGATCCTCAAGAGTGTGTCTGGAAGGCAGAGGATTCTTTGCTCCGCTCAATGTTAATCAGTAGTATGGAACAACAAATCGGGAAACCTTTACTCTATTCAGCCACTGCCCGAGATATTTGGGATGCAGTCCGACGGTTATATTCGAGGTGTCAGAACGCATCCCGCCTGTATACTCTACGTAAACAGGTTCACGAATGCAAACAAGGGAGCATGGATGTAACGTCATACTTCAGCAAGATGTCGTTGTTATGGCAAGAAATGGATCTCTGTCGGGAGATCATCTGGAACTTGCCCACAAGATGGAATTCAATACTCCAAGATAGAAGAGGTTAAGCGTGTGTATGATTTTCTTACCGGACTACTCTCGTGAAGATCGGATAAAACTTTCTGCAACCAGATTTCTTCACACACTCCTAGATTCATAGCTCTATACCAGCCTCAACACTACTTCTGGCCACTACACCCTGTTTTTTACTCCGCCAAGTTACCAAATTTTCCCATACAAAGGTACAGTACCCTGAGGTTGACCTTCTATCAGTCACAGATCCGGCCCAATTTGAGTTAGTATATGCCTCGATGCTTCGTGTGTCATGTTTCCTGAACACCAAGCCCTTCACAGGGGTGGACTTTAGATATCTCAAAATTCGAGTCACAGCTTCCATGTGCTCCTCATATGGACTCTGCATGAACTGACTTACTACATTCACAACATATGAGATGTCGGGCCTAGTATGAGACAAGTAAATCAGTTTTCCTACTAAGCGTTGATACCTCTCCTTATTCACAGGAACTTCTTCCGAAATACTTTTCAGTTTGCTATTGACCTCAATAGAAGTGTCAATAGGTCTGCATCCGGTCATTCCTGTTTCCTTTAACAAGTCCAAAGTGTACTTCCGCTGAGATACAAATATTCCTGCTTTTGATCTTGCCACTTCCATCCCTAGAAAATACCTTAAACTGCCAAGATCCTTGATTTCAAATTCACTTGCCATCCTTTGTTTTAGCTTATCAATTTCTACCATGTCATCCCTTGATAGGATGATGTCATCAACATACACTACCAACACAGTAATCTTTCCTAAGGGTGATTTTTTGGTAAACAAGGTATGATCAGAATGCCCCTGAACAAACCCTTGGGACTTAACAAACACGGTGAACTTGTCAAACCAAGCCCTAGGAGACTGCTCGAACCCATATAAATACTTCCTGAGTTTGCAAAGATGATTCCCAAACTTAGCTTCGAAACCTGGAGGTGGACTCATATAAACTTCCTCTTCCAACTCACCATTTAGGAATGCATTCTTTATATCTAGATAATGTAGGGGCCAATCTTTATTCACGGCGACAGACAGAAGAAAACGAATCGTGTTTAACTTAGCCACTGGGGAAAAAGTTTCTAAATAATCAATCCCATACGTCTGAGTGAACCTTTTAGCAACTAACCTGGCTTTATACCTTTCAAGTGTTTCGTCAGACTTATACTTCACTGTGAACACCCATTTGCAACCAGCTGTTTTGTGACCTCTAGGGAGAGCTACTGACTCCCAAGTCTTATTTGCCTCAAGAGCTCTCATTTCCTCCATTACTGTTTCTTTCCACTCGAGGACTTCCATGGCCACATGTACACTGGTAGGTATTGATAGAGCATCCAATTGAGTAGTAAAAGCCTTAAAACAGTCAGAAAACTATGCAAAGGGTATTTTGTACATGACCTGGTTCCCTTTCTCAAAACAATTGGCATATCCAAAGTGGTATCATAGTTGTCAGTTTTCGTCTGTCCCTCTTCAGTTTCAGACTTTTGAGACAATTCTGCATCTTCTTGAGGATCTTTCAGCATCTCATTACCTCCTGAAGTTTCAACCTTCTCTGAGCTCATTTCATCATTTTCTATGTTCCCAGACTTTTCTTCAAGACTCTCCTTTGAAACAACGAGATCTTGAACCTGAGCTGGTTTCGACACTTGGACACTTTCCGATGGAACACCAGAGGTTTTCTGAATTTCCTTTCTGAGATTCCTTCTATATTATGTTTTCCAGGGCACTTGTCTAGTAGGAAGAACCGACACGGGAACAACAGGAGCAGAATTAGGTTCAAGACTAGGTAGACTAGGAACAACAGGAGCAGAGTTAGGTTCAAGACTAGGTAGACTAGGTCTAGGAACATTGGGGCTAGGCTCAAGTTCAGGAATATTAGGACTAGGCTCAGGTTCAAGACTAATTGGTATGGAGTACGTGGAACTGTTAGTCTCTTCATTCGTGGTCTCCCCCTGAAGATGACTAACGGGAAAGAATGGTTTATCTTCAAGGAACGTGACATCCATAGTGACAAAATATTTTCTGGAAGATGGATGAAAGAATTTATAGCCTCGCTGATGAAGAGGATACTCGACAAAAACACATGTTTTAGCTCGTGGAGCAAACTTAGTCCGGTGTGGACCATGAGTATGAACAAAGGCTGTGCACCCAAACACACGAAGAGGAACTTAGGAATACGACGGGTAGACTGATAGTACTCTTTGAAGCACTCAAGAGGGGTTTGAAACCTTAGAACTCTTGAAGGCATTCTTTTAATTAGATGTGCTTCGGTAAGAACCGCATTTCCCCACAGGTACGAAGGGAGAGATGCTGGAATTATCAAGGAACGAGCAACTTCAATGAGATGGCGATTTTTCCGTTCAGCCTCCCCATTTTGTTGTGGAGTATATGCACACGAGTTTTGATGGATGATCTCTTTTGACACTAGGAATTCCTGGAAGGTGTAGTTGACAAACTCACGACCATTGTCACTTCGAAGAATGGCAATCTTTGTGTTGAACTGTGTTAATACAGTGGTATAGAACTGTTTGAAGGTAGATAAAACCTCGGACTTATCAGCAAGAAGATATACCCATGTAAGTCGGGTATAGTCATCGATGAAGGTTACAAACCACTGTTTACCAGACAAGGTAGAGATGCTTGAGGGACCCCAAACATCACTGTGGACCAGGTGAAAAGGCTGGGTAGGTTTATAGGGCTGAGAAACGAATGACATGCGAGGTTATTTAGCACGTATACAGACATCACAAGATAATGAAGAAACATTCACATTATGGAATAAATGAGGAAATAAATATTGCATATATTGAAAACTATGATGTCCAAGACGAAAATGCCACAATAAATAATTTGTTTCAGATATAGTAAACGAAGATAAAAGACTAGTCCTAAACAAGCTTCTAGAGGAAGCATCTGTAGAAAGGAAATATAGGCCTCTATCATATCGGGCAGTGCCAATCGTCTTCCCCGAGCTCAAGTCCTGAAACAAAGTAGTATCTGGTGAGAAGACAACTCTACAGTTCAAATCTTTTATTATTTTGCTTATTGATAATAAGTTGTGAGAAATTTTGGGCACATGTAAGACATTTTGCAGATTTAATCCCTGAAATGGTGACATCCTACCTTTTCCAGCAACAGAAGCGAAGGACCCATCTGCAATTCGAATCCTCTCATTTCCAGTACTTGGATAGTATGAGAGAAACCGATCGGATGAGCCAGTCAAGTGATTAGTCGCTCCTGAATCTAGAATCCATAACGCATTCCCTTCAACAAGGAAACTAAAAGATTGAGGGTTACCTGATTGAGCAACTGTTCCAATCCCCTATGGTACCTGAATCACCAGGATTGGTCACTGGAGGCTGTGTCTGAGGTTGTGCAGCCCTCTCAACTGATTCACCCACTAGAGCACACCCAGATTTCGAGTTGTCATTCGGAGGGTGAAGTTTACCATTTGGAAGGCGACCATGCAATTTCCAGCACTGATCCTTCTTGTGCCACTATTTTTTGCAATGCTCACAAACTGGGGATGTTTTACTATTCTGCTTGTCACCATCAGCTCCAGTGGACTTTACGCCGAAGGCAGCTGACTCTACAGTGGTAACACCCGACCCGTTCATTGCACTCGATCTATCTTCTTCCAATCTAACCTCTAAACAGACCTTCATGAGAGACGAAATTGGTTTTTGCCCTAGTATTCTACTACGAACTGTATCAAATTTGGGGTGTATCAAAATGTTGTCTACATATAAAATGCAAAATTCCAAAAAGGGTCTGTTGCCTTTCAAACATAGAATTCATCTGTCAAAAGAACAATGTCCTAAGACACCTCAAGAAGTTGAGGATATGAGAAATATTCCCTATGCCTCTATAGTTGGAAGCCTGATGTATGCAATGTTATGTACTAGACTTGACATATGCTACTCAGTAGGGATCGTCAGTAGATACCAGTCTAATCTTGGACGTGATCATTGGACTGCCGTTATGAACATCTTAAAGTATCTCAGGAGAACTAGGGACTACATGCTCGTGTATAGTGCTAAGGATCTGATCCTTAATGCATACACTGACTCTGATTTCCAAACTGATAAAGATGCTAGAAAGTCTATATCTTGATCAGTGTTCACTCTTAACAGAGGAGCAATAGTATGGAGAAGCGTAAAACAGACCTGTATAGCTGACTCCACAATGGAAGCTGAATATGTACCTGCATGTGAAGCAACAAAGGAATCAGTATGGTTAAGGAAATGCTTGATAGATTTGGAAGTCGTTCCAAATATGCATCTGCTTATCACATTATATTGTGATAGTAGCGGTGTAGTTGCAAATTCAAGATAACCAAGAAGCCACAAGCGCGACAAGCATATTGAGTGCAAATACCATCTGATTCGGGAGATTATACATTGTGGAGACGTTGTAGTAACCCAGATATCTTCTAAGAAAAACATAGCTGATCTGTTTACAAAGGCCCTCACGGCTAAAGTGTTTGAAGGTCACCTACAGAGTCTAGGTCTACAAAGTTTGTAAACTAGGACAAGTGGGAGAACTTTTGGATATATGCCCTAGTTTATTGTATTCATATGTTTATTATACTCATATGTTTCTCACTTAAATTCAACATTGTGATACTCCACTAGGAGTTTTAGTTCAAGTGGGAGTTTGTTGGATTTTATGTCCTGAAACTCATAGTTTATAAATTAATAAACATATTCTGTTTTGTTTTTCAATAAAGTTGTTATTGAAATTGTAATCTTAAATCCAATAAACTAAGGTCCTGGGGCTATTTAATGTAGTTTGAACTTTATGTAGTGACATAAATATGGACCAAGTTCAAATATATAGCCAAAATGGTCTATAGTGTTTGAATAAGGTTAGGTGCCTTATTCTGGGGACACTATAGATGCAACCCACTTTGTAGTTAGTACAAACGATGTGATCCTAAATCGGTCATATAGAGATATGTGAGTGGAGGAATCCTATGCAATGAGTTTGCATAAGACTGAACCATGAAATAGTCACTTTTTACGTTCTAAATGCCGTTTTATGTATTAAACTGACTATTTCGTTAATTGATGACCTGAGCTAACTATGAACTCATGTTCACTCGGAATTATCCTTAGATCTGCATAGGTAAGGGCAGCTCATCATCGGTGGCCCAATAAGCCTCCCATTTCAGGGGTAAGATCGAGTGGATAGGCGAACATAGGGTGCAAGATGTAATTCACTCCTACCCGTTATAGGGACAGTAGATAGGTTGTTCTCTTTAGTACTGAATCTAGGTCTTGAACAAGGGGCCCCACCCTGTCCTTGGCCCGAGAGGCATTCGGTTTATAGGTCGAACCATAAACCAATTGTTTATTAATGGATCAGTGGAACTTAAGGAATAAAATGTAGTCTCGGGGGTAAAACGATTTTTGTGACCAAGCCAAGATTACGAACAACCTGTGAAGGATTAGCTTACTAATCATAGTTATATCAAATGGAAACAAATATATATAGTAGGAGTGCAACTATGGGACTATAGTGGAATGACTCATTAGTTAATGAATGTTGATTAGCTTCGGCTAAAGAGTTTAACTAGCTAATCTCGGATCGTTGGAGCCCATGATCTATAGGTCCATTAGGTTCCCCTACTAGCTCATATGGAATAAACTTAGAATAGTATGATAGAATAATTCGAATTGTTTGAATTAGTTGAAGAGAGAAACCGACAAGTATATGTGATATAGTAGTCGGGTTTTTTAGTTTAGAGATACAGCTTTAATAATATGAATACGTTCATATTCGGAAGCTCGAAAATAATGGAAATGGTCAAATATGTAAAAAGTCAAAGAGTTGACCTTTGACTTTGAAAAATCAAACTTTGACCGACCATATATTCTAATATGATTTGAATTTCAAGAAAATAAATGTGGATTTGTGCTTGGGAGGTCAAAATTAGTCACCATGGAAAAAATCATAAAAAGTCAAAATGTTGACTTTTTGGTCAAAGTTTGACTTTGACCAAATGACTATTTTGCCCTTTGACTAAAGTTAGTGGGAAAATCAAAACTTTTGTTGGATAATTCAACTAACAAAATAGTGGGCTAGGAGTTGGCTTATAGTGGAGACATTAAGCCCACTAAGATAGTGGATTATAGGTGTTGGGTTTTTATGGATTTGGTTCATGCAATTATTGCATGGTTTTTTCTCTAAAATGGGCTTTCATTTTGAATGATATATGTTTTGCCAATTTTGCCAAATTGTTTTCTAAAATTGGGCTGAAAAAAACGTTTCGCGAGCTTCAAAGGTAATTTTTAATTATTGTTTTTCCTTCAATTGCATGCATCTTTTCCTTTAAATGAAAAGAAATTAGAGTGTAATTAGGTCCTTATTCTACTGCGTATGTCTCGAGTTTCATCAAGATGATCACAAATCAAGAAGAAGAGCCAAACAAAAAAGAAGAAAGAAAAACAACGCAACCATCCCTAGTAGAACCACGAACACTGGAATTAAAGTCCCTATCGATCCATTTAAAGTACGCATTTTTGGGGCAGATTGAGAAGCTGCCTATTATCATTTCCTCTGAGCTCAATGAAGACTAAGAGAATGCGTTGATGAGCATTCTAAGGAAAGATGTTTGAGCAATTGGCTGGACGCTCGCTGACATTAGAGGAATCAGCCCAGCGTACTGTATGCATTGCATTCATCTTTAAGAGGACCACAAGGCAACGATCGAACATCAACGCAGACTCAACCCTACGATGAAAGAGGTCATTAAAAAGGAGATCATTAAATGGTTAGATGCGGGCATCATCTATCCTATAGCAGATAGCACTTGGGTTAGCCTCGTGCAGTGTGTGCCGAAAAAGGGTGGCATGACGGTAGTCCCAAATGAAAACAATGATCTAATACCACAAAGGACAGTCATTGGGTGGTACATTTGCATGGACTACCGCAAGCTGAATACGGCCACAAAGAAAGATCATTTCCCTCTACCGTTCATTGATCAAATGCTAAACCGTCTAGCTGGAAATGACTTTTATTGCTTTCTGGATGGTTATGCTGGGTACAACCAGATTATGATAGCTCCAGAAGACCAAGACAAGACCACATTCACCTGCCCATATGGTACAACCTTTTCTTTTCGCCGCATTCTGTTCGGCCTCTGCAATGCACCAAGCACATTCCAAAGGTGCATGATGGCCATCTTTTCACATTATCTCGAGGACTCTGTTGAAATCTTTATGGACGACTTCTCTATTTATAGGAACACCTATGAAGTCTGTCTAGCCAACTTGAAGAAGATACTGAAGAGATGCGAAGAGACGAATCTGGTGCTTAACTGGGAAAAATGCCATTTCATGGTGAAGAAGGGCATAGTGTTAGGGCATAAGGTTTCCCGAGATGGGTTGGAGGTGGACAAAGCAAAAATCGAAGCAATTGAAAAAATTCCACCTCCAACAAGCGTGAAGGCTGTACGAAGCTTCTTGGGGCATGCTGGATTCTACAGACGCTTTGTCAAAGATTTTTCCAAAATTGCACAGCCATTTAGTGCGTTGTTAGAGGCTGATGGAAAATTTGATTTTGACGAAAATTTCCTTAATGCATTCAGAGTATTGAAGAATGCACTGATTACCGCACCCGTATTGATTGCACCGGACTGGACACTTCCTTTTGAAATAGTGTGCGATGCAAGCGGGTATGCGATGGGAGCAGCTTTGGCACAGAAGATAAAAAAAATCTTGCATCCCATGGCATATGCGAGTAAAATATTAAATCCTGCTCAGAAAAATTATACCACCACAGAGAAAGAGCTTCTGGCGATAATTTTTGCATTGGAAAACTTTCGAGCATATCTGTTGGTAACAAAGGTACTCATCCTTACTAATCATTCGACAATAAAGTACTTAATGACAAAGAGGGACACAAAGTCGAGGTTGATCAGATGGGTTCTCTTCCTTCAAGAATTTCATATAGAAATAATTGATCGAAAGGGGACGGAGAACCAAGTTGCGGATCACTTGTCCAAATTGAAAAATCCTGAGGTTGACCGCAATGAGTCTGAGGTGAATGCAGTGTTTCCGGATGAGCAGCTGTTCCATATTGAAGAATTTCCCTAGTATGCAGACATAGTCAATTATTTTGTTTGCGAGCAATTTCCTGAAGATTACACCTACCACCAATAGAGGAAACTCAAACATGAATGCAGACATTATTATTGGGATGAGCCAAATCTGTATAAAAGAGGGGCAGATCAGATCTTGCGACTATGTGTACCAAATGTTGCTCAACAACGCATATTATCGCAATGTCACGACTCACCCTCAAATGGAAAACATTATATTTTATTAGCCATCGATTATGTCTCCAAGTTGGTAGAGGAAGTGGCATGCGTCGCAAATGATGCGACTGTAGTCTCCTAGTTCCTGAAGAAACATATTTTCACTCGTTTTGGCACTCCCCGTGCCATCATAAGTGATGAAGGGTCACACTTTGTCAACCATAATAACAAGGAGCTGTTGCGCAAATACAACATTCTCCATAAAGTGGCCACCGCATACCACTTGCAGATGAATTGTCAGGCCGAGGTGTCCAATCGGGAAATTAAGCTGATACTTGAGAAGGTAGTAAGGCCTTCGCGAAAAAGATTGGGCGACAAAGCTTGACGATGCGTTGTGGGCATACCGAACTGCATTTAAAACACCATAGGTATGTCCCCATATGCGTTGGTATTTGGTAAGGCGTGTCATTTGCCTCTGGAGCTAGAATATAAGGTATTGTGGGTGGTAAAGAAGCTGGACTTTGATTTGAAGAAAGCAGGAGAATCGCGAAAAATGCAACTGGTCAAGCTAGAAGAATGGAGGATTAACGCAAATGAAAACGTGAAGATTTACAAAGAGCGCACCAAGCGCTGCCATGATAAACACATATGTTGATAAAACCTCCAAGTCGGGCAGAGGGTCTTACTTTTCAACTCACGTCTACGGCTCTTTCTGGGAAAACTAAAGTCACGTTGGTCCGGACCATTCATAGTTAGACACGTATTTCCGCATGGCGCGGTTGAATTATCAAATGATGACGGAACCAACATATTCAAATTTAATGGTAGTGAGTAAAGGTATATCATGGAGAAGGCTGGCATCATCGAGTCGACTCCATGGAACTAAAAGAACTTTGAATAAAGTAGGAAGTAGGTGGTCCCTGCGTTATCAGACGTTCGCAATCCATCAGGGATGCAAGTTTTGGGAAGCATGGAATCTTCAACTTTTCTCTACTATTCTGAATTTTCACTAAACTAGAGTCAACTTTGCCAAGTATGATTTTAATGATGAAAAACATGCTTCTATTTCTTTCGTATATACTAGAGTCAACTTAATCTTAAGATAGTCACCTCATAAAATATTTCTAGAATTTAGGGGTTTCTATCTTTCTTTCAAACTCTCTTTATGAAGGTTTCTAAGAACATTGCATGCCTTATCTCAATCTTTTGGCAATGAGGTCATTGCCGCATTTTAAAAAATAAAAATAAAAATAAATAATAAAAATAAAAATAAATAAATAAATAATTTTTTTTAGAATAACAGTTCCATTGTGAACGCAATGGGAAACGTATGTTGAAAAGAGTTAAGCTGTGAAAGGCACTTACCTGTAGTTGGATGTTCGCATGACACACGTGGGGGCAAGCCAAAACGAAAGTAAGTCACTAGGATCAACGCATAAATAAATGATCGCAACTTCATTGCCAAGTAGGTATGAGTTTAGTTTGAGAAAAAGTGCATTGCTTGTAGTTGGATGTCCGCATGACACACGTGGGGCAAACCAAACCGAAGGCAAGGTACTTGGATCAGCGCAAGGTCAGAAAAAAAATAATAATAATGTCAAGAAATATGCATGGATAAAATCATTTGATACCCCTGTGGAAAATTTTCTTTTTGAAATAAATCATGCGATGTTCCGGAAATTAGTAAAGTCTTTTTGAGGGTCAAGCTTGCAGCCCCTAGGTCATAGAAATATTTTAAGAAGAGACTTGAATAAGACTTAAGGAGATTTTGGTATATAGGATTTGAACGAAGCATTCTAGAGAAATCTAGGAAAAAAAGCATTGCGGTCGATTTGCTAAAAGAAATCTTTAGCTTATGCTTAAGGACAAGCATTGTTTAAATTTGGGGGTGTGATAACGGGTAGAAATGCACGTTATCATAGTGTTAAGTTCTTAAACCATGCTGGTTTGCATTGATAAATCATGTTAAATTGCATCCAAAAAGCATCAAATTCATAATATTGTGATCGCATGCGTTCATCGCATTAGAAAAGTTGATCTTTGTATTTTTGTGCAGAATATGCAATGACGCAAGGCGAAAATTGTGATCATAAGAAATCATTGGTTGAGCACAGCATCACCGCAAGGCTTTGCAGTAATTGTGTTCACAAACATTTGCTCGAGAAGGATTGCCGCGACTTGGTCGGCGCAACATGGTGGGCGAATCTGGGTGAAAGGCTAATTAATCGCGATGGGACAGAAAGCTGATGGCAGTTGAATCCGAATTAAGTTAACAGCCGATAACGGTCATAAGTACATTCAGCTTTTCGGTGACAAATATTCGGCGCATCAATCAAGATTAAAGCTGTCCCATTTGTGCAATCATGAGAGAGAAGCCGCCGTTCACCCTGGATGTTCTATAAATACCAAGGGCATTCTTCAGAAAAGGGGTTCACCATTCCACCAGTTCCAACATTCATACGTTCGGATCGCACGTCTTTGTTCATAGTTTTTCTTTCATTTTAAGGTGGAGCAAGAGAAGAGGGAGACGCCGGAGATCGCCAGGGCAATTCGAGAAAGAACCTTGAGGTGTAGAAGCCGAGAGTGGGCAGACTCTCGCAAGAGCGAGATTATCTTTTGAACACGAGGAGAAAAATAGTGTAAAAGCTTGGGCAGCAAGAGATTGCTACCAGGCTCTTTATTCTATACTTGCATTGTTATTTTGTACTTCATCTTTATATTTATACAATGGAAGTTCTTATTCTACATCTGTTCACTCTCTTAGCATGCATGAGTAGCTAAACTAGTCGAATCAAGCTAACTTGACCTAGGAAGTTCATTGCTTGCGATTGTCTTACTTTATGCAGTGCCAAATACCCTTTAGAGCTACTCGAAAGAGAGTCTAAAGAAAGAATCTAATGACTCGAAAGAGCTAGGTTAGAATCTGGACTCAAGAGAGCAAGATTAGAACTGCATAAACAAGAGATAGGGACTTAGAGATAAGCTCTGTTTGTCAACCTGTATCGCATGCATCCTAGAGATGGGAATGATATTATGTGGTCGCCTTATTTGTGTTTGTATCATTTTTTCATTGCATAAATAAGAATAGAGGCTTATGTGTTGGTCCTATAGACTTACCACATATATCACTTGCGTTCCAGCCTTAGAAGTCGTGGTTGGCACCGAGAGGTGGTTTACTATTTTATGCATGTTGCATGATCGCATAGCATGAATGCATCCTAGGAAGTGTAAGCCGAAACTTTTCTCAACTCGTTCACCGCATACTCATCCCATTTCCCGATTAATCATCTCTTTTCAAACTCCGTTGCATTTGTTATTTTTTTATCATCACAAACAACAACCTCAACAGCTATTTATTTATTTGGTTACCGCAAAGTTTTCCTAAAAATTATCAACGCAACCTGTTTTCACAAATCCTTGAGTTCGACCCTGGACTTACAAGAAAATTCAGTGGAGTTTACATTTGGATTCCGCTGAGGAAACTTGAGTGCTCAATGCAATTGCACTATCGCATATAATCCATAATCCACATAACAAAATCAAGCATCACGGGTGAAAATGCGAAAACGGACCCAGGGGTTAAGAATGATGAAAAAAAGTCGTGTGCATAGACGGTTATGCGAACATAGCTCATTTGGTGGCCAAAATGGCTATCGGGCCGGACATGGGCTACCTCGGGGCCCAATTTTTGTGCGTCAACTTTCCAGCGGGCGAAACGCGAAAATGGACCCAGCGGTTAAGAACGATGAAAAAAAGCCATGCGTGCAGATGATTTAGTGATCAGAGCTCACTTGGTGCCCTAAATGGCTACCGAGCCTGGCAGGGCTGCCCCAGGACCCAACTTTTCTGCGCGAACTTTCCGATGGGCAAAAAATGTGAAAAAAGACCCAGAGGTTAAGAACGATGGAAAAAAACCCTTACGCGCAAATGGTATTGCGAACGGAGCTCATTTGGTTCCCAAATGGCTATCGGATCTGGCGGGGGGAGACGGTTTTGCAAATGGAGCCCATTTGGTGGCCCAAATGGCTATCGGGCCCGGGGCTGTTCCGAGGCCCAATTTTTTAGCGCGAACTTTCTGACAGATGAAAACGCGACAACGAACCCAAGGGTTAAGAATGATGAAAAAAAGCTATGCGCGTAGACGGTTTTACGAACGAAACTCATTTTCTGCCAAAATAGCTATCGAGCCCGGTGGGGCTACCCCAGGGCCCAATTTTTGTGTGCGAACTTTCCGACAGGCGAAAACGTGAAAACAGACCGAGGAATTAAGAACGATGAAAAAAAGTCGTGCGCATAGATAGTTTTGCGAACAGAGATCATTTGGTACCCCAAATGGCTATCGAGCCCTGTGGACTGCTTCGGGGCCCAATTTTTGTGCGCAAACATTTCGGCGGGCGAAAACACGAAAACGGATTTAGGTGTTATGAACGATGAAAAAAATTTGTGCGCGCAGACGATTTTTTGAATGGAGCTCATTTGGTGCCCTAAATGGCTACAGAGCCTGGCAAGGCTGCCCCGGGGCTCAATTTTTGTGCATGAACTTTCTGGCAGGCGAAAACGCAAAAACGGACCTAGGGGTTAAGAACGATGGAAAAAACCCATACACACAGATAGTTTTGCAAACAGAGTTCATTTGGTGTCCCAAAAGGCTATTGGGCCGGGCGAGGCTGTCCCGGGGCCCAATTTTTGTGTGCGAACATTCCGGCAAGCAAAAAACGCGAAAACTGACCCAGGGATTAAGAACAATGAAAAAAAGCCCTTCGCGCAGATGGGTTAACGAACGGAACTCATTTGGTGCCCAAATGGCTTTCGGGCCCTGCAGGGCTGCCCTGGGGCCCAATTTTTGTTTGCGAACTTTCTGGCGGGCAAAAACGCGAAAATGAACCCAGAGGTTAAGAACGATGACAAAAAGCCATGCGCAGATGGTTTTGCGAACGAAGCTTATTTCGTGCCCCGAATGGCTATCAAGCCCAGTGGGGCTACCTTGAGGCCCAATTTTTGTGCGTGAACTTTTCGACGAGCGAAAACGTGAAAACAGACAAAGGAAAAAAAGTCGTGCGCATAGACAGTTTTGCGAACAGAGCTCATTTGGTGCCCTAAATGGCTATCGGGCCCTACGGACTGCTTCGGGGCCCAATTTTTGTCTGCAAACATTTCGGCAAGCGAAAACATGAAAACGGACGCAGGTGTTATGAACGATGAAAAAAAGTCGTGCGCGCAGACGGTTTTGCGAACAAAGTTCATTTGGTGCCCCAAATGGCCATCATGCCCGACGGGGCTGCCCTGTGGCCCAATTTTTATACGCGAAATTTTTGGTGGGCGAAAACGCGAAAACGGACCCAAGGGTTAAAAACAATGAAAAAGAGTCGTACGCGCTGACGGTTTTGCGAACGGAGCTCATTCACTGCCCTAAATGGCTATCAGACCCGGCGGTGCTGCCCCGGGGCCTAATCTTTGTGCGTGAATTTTTCGACAGACGAAAAATGCGAAAATGGACCCAGGGGTTAACAACGATGAACAAAAGTCGCGCGTGCAGACGGTTTTTCAAACGGAGTTCATTTTATGCCCCAAATGGCTATCGGGCCCGGCGGGGCTGACCTGGGGCCCAACTTTTGTGTGCGAACTTTACGGCGGGTGAAAAATGAGAAAACCGACCCAGAGGTTAAGAACGATGAACAAAAGGCGTGCGCGCAGACGGTTTTTCAAACGAAGTTCATTTAGTGCCCCAAATGGCTATCGAGCCCGACGAGCCTGCCCCGAGACCCAATTTTTGTGCACGAACTTTTTGGAGGCGAAAAACCCGAAAACGGACCCAGGGGTTAAGAATGATGAAAAAAAGTCCTACGGGTTGACGGTTTTGTGAATGGAGAACATTTAGCCGCAAATGGCTATTGGGCCTGGCAGGGCTGCTCCGGGGGCCAATTTTTTGCTCGAACTTTTCAGCGACGAAAACGTGAAAACAGACCCAGGGGTTAAGAATGATGAAAAAAACTTGTGCACACAGACGATTTTGCGAACGGAGCTCATTTGGTGCACCAAATTTCTATCGAGCCCGACGGGGCTGCCTTGGGACCCAATTTTTTTGCTCGAACATTCCGATGTGCGAAAATGAAAAAACAGACCCAGGGGTTAAGAACGATGAAAAAAGCCGTGCGCGTAGACGGTTTTGCGAACGGAGCTCATTTGGTTCCCCAGATGGTTATTGGGCCTAGTGGGGATGCCCCGGGGCCCAATTTCTATGCGTAAACTTTCCGGCGGGCGAAAACGCGAAAATGACCCAGGGGTTAAGAACGATGTAAAAAAGACGTGCGCGCAGACAGTTTTGTGAACGGAGCTCATTTGGTGCCCCGAATGTCTACTGGGCCTGGCAGGGCTGCCATGGGGCCTAATTTTTGTTCGTGAACTTTCCGACGGGTGAACACGCGAAAATGGACCTAGGGGTTAAGAAGGATTAAAAAAAGCCGTGCGCGCAGATGGTTTTGTGAACGAAGCTCATTTGGTTCCCCAAATAGCTATCGGGCCTCGCGGGACTACCCGGGGGCCCAACTTTTATGCGCAAGCTTTCTAGCAGGCGAAAACGCAAAAACGGACCCAAGGGTTAAGAACAATGAAAAAAAGCCGTGCGCGTAGAAGGTTTTGCTAACCAAGCTGATTTAGTGCCCGAAATGGCTATCGGAGCCGACGGGGCGGCCCCGAGGCCCAATTTTTGTGCACGCATTGTCTGGCTGTCAAAAAAGACGAAAATGGACCCAGGGGTTTAAAACAATGAAAAAAAGTCGTGTGCGTAGACGGTTTTGCATACGGAGCTCATTTGGTGCCCCAAATGGCTATCGGGCCCAGCAGGGCTACCCCGGGGCCCAATTTTTGTGCACGAACTTTGCAGTGGTCGAAAAATGCGAAACAATACCCAGGGGTGAAGAACGATGAGAAAAAGTCATGCACGCAGACGGTTTTGCGAACGGAGCTCATTTGGTTCCCCAAATGGCTATCAGACCGGCGGGGATGCCTGGGGCCTAATTTTTGGGCGCGAAATTTCCGGCGGGCGAAAACACAAAAATGGCCCAGGGTTAAGAACGATGTAAAAAAGCTGTGCACGTAGACAGTTTTGCAAACAGAGTTCATTTGGTGCCCCAATGGCTATTGGGCTCGGTAGGGCTGCTCCGGGGCCCAATTTTTTTATGCGAAATTTCTGGTGGGTAAAAATGCGTAAACGGTCCTAGGGGTTAAGAACGATAAAAAAAGTCGTGCGTGCAGATAGTTTTGCGAACAAAGTGCATTTGGTGCCTCAAATGGCTATCGGGCCCGGTAGGGCTATCCCGTGGCCAAAGTTTTGTGGGCAAACTTTTCGATCGGCGAAAACAGACGCAAGGGTTAGCAATGATGAAAAAAAGCTGCGCGTGCAGATAGTTTTGCGAACGGAACTCATTTAGTGCCCTAAACTGCTATCAGGCCCGATAGGGCTGCCCTAGGGCCCAATTTTTGTGCATGAACTTTCAGGCGAGCGAAGATACGAAAACGGACCCAGGGGTTAAGAACGATGAGAAAAAGTGTTGCACAAAAGCCTTGGTGAACGAAGCTCATTTCGTGCCCCGAATCATCAGGCCCGCTATGGCTACCTCGAGGCCCAATTTTTGTGCACGAACATTCCGATGGTCGAAAATGTGAAAACGAACCCAAAGGTTAAGAACGATGAAAAAAAGCCGTGCGTGTAGACAGTTTTGTGAATGGAGCTCATTTGGTACCCCAAATGGCTATTGGGCCTAGCGGACTGCCTCGGGGCCCAATTTTTGTGCGCGAACATACCGGCGGGCGAAAACACGAAAACAGACGCAGGTGTTATGAACGATGAAAAAAAGTCGTGCGCGCAGACGGTTTTGCGAATGGAGCTCATTTGGTGCCCCAAATGGCCATCATGCCCGGCGGGGCTGCCCCGGCGCCCAATTTTTGTGTGCAAAATTTCTGGTTGGAGAAAACGCGAAAATGGACCCAGGGGTTAGGAACGATGAAAAATAGTTGTACGCGCTGACAGTTTTGCGAACGAAGCTCATTTGGTGCCCCGAATTAATACTAGGCCGAATTTTTGTGCGCGAACTTTGTTGTGGGTGAAAAGCGCAAAAATGGACCCAGGGGTTAAGAAGGATGAACAAAAGACGTGCGCGTAGACGATTTTTCGAACGAAGCTCATTTAGTGCTCCAAATGGCTATCGGGCCCGATAGGACTGCCCCGGGGCACAATTTTTGTGTGCGAACTTTCTGGAGGGCGAAAAACACAAAAACGGACCCAGGGGTTAAGAACGATGAAAAAAAGTTGTGCAGGCAGATGGTTTTGTGAACGGAGCTCATTTGGTGCCGCAAATGGCTATCGGGCCCTACAAGGCTGCCCCATGGCCCAATTTTTGTGCGTGAACTTTCCGGCAGCAAAATCGCGAAAACAGACCCAGGGGTTAAGAACGATGAAAAAAGTCGTGCACGTAGACGGTTTGCAAACGGAGCTCATTGGGTGCTCCAAATGGTGCCCCAAAAGGCTATCAGACCCGGCGAGGTTGTCCTGGGGCCCAATTTTTCTACGCGAACTTTCTAGCGGGTGAAAATGCGAAAACAAACCCATGGGTTAAGAATAATGAAAAAAAGTCGTGCATGCAAACAGTTTTGTGAATGGAGCTCATTTGGTGCCCCAAATGGCTGTCGGGCCCGACGGGCCTATCCTAGAGCCAAATTCATGTGCGCAAACTTTCCGGCGGGCGAAAACGTGAAAATAGACCTAGAGGTTAAGAATGATGAAAAAAAGTCGTGCGTGTAGACGGTTTTGCGAACGAAGCTCATTTGGTGCCCCAAATGGCTATCGGGCCCGACGAGGCCGAGATTTTGTGCACGAACTTTTCGGCTAGCGAAAACGCGAAAACGAACCTAGGGATTAAGAATGATGACAAAAAACCGTGCGCGCAGACGGTTTTGCGAACAAAACTTATTTGGAACCCTAAATGGCTATCGGGCTCGGCGGGGCCCAGTTTTTGTAGACGAACTTTTCGGCTAGCGAAAACGCAAAAATGGACCTTGGGATTAAGAACGTTGAAAAAAATCGTGCGCACAGACGGTTTTGCGAATGGAGATCATTTGGTGCCCTAAATGGCTAACGGGCCCGACGGGGCTGTCGTGAGACCCAATTTTTGTGCATGATCTTTCCGGCGGGCGAAAAGTCGAAAACGGACGTAGGGGTTAAGAATGATGAAAAAATGCCAGCGCATAGGCGATTTTGCGAACGGAGCTCATTTGTAGACACTGCCCCAGGGCCCAATTTTTGTGCGTGAACTCTCCAGTGTGCGAACACGCGAAAACGAACAAGAGGGTTAAGAATGATGCAAAAATGCAATACATGCGACGGTTTTGCGAACGAAGCTCATTTGGTGCCCCGAATGGCTATTGGGCCTGGTAAGGCTGCCGCGGGGACCAACTTTTGTACGCGAACTTTCCGGTGGGCGAAAATGCGAAAATGGAGCAAAAGGCTTAAGAACGATGAAAAAAATTCGTGCGCACAGACAGTTTTGCGAATGGAGCTCATTTGTTGCCCCAAATGGCTATTGGGACTGGCAGGGCTGCCCTAGGGCCCAATTTTTGTACGCGAACTTTCTGGTGGGTGAAAACACAAAAACGGACCTAGAGGTGAAGAACAATGGAAAAAAGCTGTGCGTGCAGACGGTTTTGCGAACGGAGCTCATTTAGTGCCCCAAATGGCTATCGGACTTGGCGAAGTTGCCTTTGGACCAATTTTTTGTTCCCGAAGTTTCCGGCAGGCGAAAACGCGAGAATGGACCTAGGGGTTAAGAACGATGAAAAAAAAACTGTGCGTGCAGATGGTTTTGCGAATGGAGCTCATTTGGTGCCCTAAATGGCTATCGGGCCCAACGGGGCTGTCCCGAGACCCAATTTTTTTGCGTGAACTTTCCGGCCGGCGAAAACTCGAAAACGGACCCAGGGGTTAAGAACGATGTAAAAAAGCTGTACGTGCAGACGGTTTTGCGAACGAAGCTCATTTGGTACCCCAAATGGCTATAGGACTCGGCGAGGCTGCCCTGGGGCCCAATTTATTTGTGCGACTTTTCTGGCGGGCGAAAATGTGAAAATGGACCCAGGGGTTAAAAACAATGAAAAAAAGTCGTGTGCGCAGACGATTTTTTGAACAGAGCTTATTTGGTGCCCCTTCATTATCCACATGCATGGTTAGCTCACCTTTATGCACGTCAATCAGAATTTTCCCAGTAGCCAAGAAAGGGCGTCCAAGGATGTTTGGAACCTCCCTATCTGCTTTATAATCTAGAATAATGAAGTCTGCTGGGAATATGAGATTGTCAACCTTCACAAAAACATCTTCAATGTTCCCTTCCAGGTACTTAATTGTCCTATCAATGAGTTGAAGGGTGACAAAAGTAGGTTGTGCCTCGCCAATCCTCAATTTCTTAAAAGACTGAAAGGGACATGAGATTGATGCTTGCTCCTAGGTCGCACAACGTATGACCCACATCTAATCCTCTAATTGAACAAGGAACTTTGAAGCTCCTTGGGTCCTTCGACTTCTATGGTAGCTTGTTGCTTACTCACGCGTTGCATTCCGGCGTTAGTGCTATTACTTCTTTCTCACTGACTTTTCTCTTTTTTGTCAAAATGTCCTTCAAACACTTCACGTATGTTGGCATCTGCTCCGAAGCTTCTATGAGTGAAATGTTGATATGCAGCTGCTTTAGGAGCTCGAGAAAGCGCTTGAACTGATGTTCATCATTCTTCTTCATCAAATGCCTGGGGAATAGTTCATTCAGAGGCACCTTCTGCTTTCCCACATTAGACGTGCTGGTTTCCAAATGGCTTGTATTTTCTGGCGTTCTCTCTTCCTGATTCGTTGAACATGTAATGCGTTCTTTTGAAGGACTATTGTTTTTTGGATTCATCTTTCTTTTTGCAAGGGCTCTTCCACTTCGCAACGTCACTGCATGACATTGCTCTTTCCCGTTATTATTCCCAGGTGTCTCTGTATTGCTAGGTAGAATGCCTGGCTGCCTTCTTTTTAACTCACTTGCAATATGCCCCACCTAGAGTTCCGGGTTTCTGATTGATGACGCCTAGCTCTTTAGTATTGCGTTGTTCTGGGCTACGTATTCCTTCAATATGTTTTTTAGTGGAGTTCCAGAACTTGATGTGTGGCCACCTTTATTGAAAGGTTGTTGATGCGTCCTTTGAAAGATAGGCTGCGGTCCATTCCTTTGCTGATGGCTCGTGTCTGGGTGGTGCTCTTGCTGATTTCCTTCTGTCTAAGAAAAATTCGGATGGTTTCTCCATCCAGGATTATAAGTATTAGAAAATGGGTTATTCTTGATGAAACATACTGACTGAGGGTTTTGAGGACACTCAGCATATGAGTGAAAATCTCCACATCCCACACAGGTTAACATAGGTTGCCCAAACACCTCCACTTGATTCACCTTTTGCAGGTTTGGTGCGTTATGTAGCGTTATGTTCTGTAGAAGGCTGGTCATGGTAGCCACTTGAGTGGAGAGCGTGGCTATCGCGTTGGCATCAATAGAGTTAATGTTCTGAGATCTTCTTCTCTTGTCATTTCTTCCATCGTATGTGTCATCTACCCACTCCATGTTATGTTTGGCAATGCGGTCTAATATTTCTTTAGCTTCAGTATAGGATTTGCCCATCAGTCCTCCGACTACTGCTGCATCTGCTGCCATATGTGATGCCCTATTTAGTCTGTAATAAAACGTCTCCATCTAAATAGTCAAAGGTAGTCCATGGTTCGGGCAGTTCTTGACCAAGCCCTTGAAACGCTCCCATGTAGCGCTCAAGGTCTCAGTGTCTTCCTGTTCAAAGTTCATGATTTCCCGACGCCTCCTCGCGTTGGTGGTAGGTGGGAAGTATTTCTGCATAAACGTTTCCACCAACTTTTCCCATGTGGTGATGTCCCCAGGCTCTAATGAACTCACCCATTGCTTTGCGTCGTCTCGCAAAGAATAGGGAAACAAGGAGAGCCTGATTGCCTCTAGTGTGATTCTAGGAATCACAAAGGAATTGCACGTTTCCAAGAAACATTTCATATAAGCATGAGGATCTTCGCCCCGACTACCCCCAAATTTTCCAACAGTCTGGGGCATTTAGAGCATAACAGATTTCATTTCAAACCTGGTTCCATCAGGCGTCAGATATATGATTCATGGAGAGAAATCATATAGCACAGGGGACGCGTATTCTCTCATAGGACGCGTGCTGTTGTTTGCCATCAGGATTGGGTTCTGTGCAGTGTGAGCTAGTTGTTGATTTTATTGTTCTTCCGCCATTGCTCTTTCCAGCTATTTGAGTAACTGTTGCCTCAACCTTCGACGAAGGTTGGATCGATTCCTATGCCAGAAGGACCGTTCAATCTTGGGGTCGTATCTGAACTCAGGAGTGTTCTCCCATTTCATACACGTTCAAAAGCCTAGGCATAGCTTGTAATACTTCCCTTAATTGAAATGTCCCTACAACAAATACAAACGGAATTTCTGTTTAGTTCTTGTTGCTGAATTCCCCGGCAACGGCGCCAAAAACTTGGTTGCATGCTACCAAATGGCCATTGAGGTCGACGGGGCTTCCCCAGGGCTAAATTTTTGTGCGCGAACTTTCCGACGTGAGAAAACGCGAAAACGGACCCAGGGGTTAAGAACGATAAAAAAAAGCCATGCACGCAGACCGTTTTAGGAACGGAGCTTATTTGGTACCCTAAATGGTTATCGGGCGAGGCGAAGCTACCTCGGGGCCCAATTTTTGTGTGCGAACTTTCAAGCGGGCAAAAACGCAAAAACGGACCTGGGGGTTAAGAACGATGAAAAAAACCATACGCTCAGACAGTTTTGTGAACGGAGCTCATTTGGTGCTCCAAATGGTTATCGTGCCCGGTGGGGATGCCCCGGAGCCATATTTTTGTGCACAAACTTTCCGACGCGCGAAAATACGAAAACGAACGCAGGGGTTAACAATGATGATAAAAGTCGTGCGTGCCGACAATTTTACGAACGGAGCTCATTTGGTGTCCCAAACAACTACCGGGCTCGGTGAGGCTGCCCCGAGGCTCAATTTTTGTACGCGAACTTTCCAGCGGGCGAAAATGCGAAAAAGAACGTCGTGGTTAAGAACGATGAAAAAAAGCCGTGTGTGCAGACGATTTTGCGAACGGAGCTCATTTGGTACCGCAAATTGCTATCAAAGCTGGCGGGGCTTCCACGGGGCCCAATTTTTGTGCGTGAACTTTCGATCGGGCAAAAATGTGAAAACGTACTCAGGGGTTAAGAACGATAAAAAAAAGACGTGTGCACAGACGGTTTTGCGAATGGAGCTCATTCGGTGCCCCATATGGCTATCGGCCCAGTGGGGTTGCCTATGGCCCAATTTTTGTGCCCAACCTTTTCGACGAGCGAAAACACGAAAACGGACCCAAGGTTAAAGAACGATGAAAAAAAGTCGTGCGCACAGATGGTTTTGGGAACAGGGCTCATTTGGTGCCTCAAATGGCTATCGGGCCCGACGGGGCTGCACCAAGGCCCAATTTTTGTGCGCTAACTTTCCAGCGGGCAAAAACGCGAAAATGAAAAGAACGATGAAAAAAGCCGTGCGCACAGACGGTTTTGCGAACAGAGCTAATTTGTTGCCCCAAACGGCATTGGGCTCGGCGAGGCTGCCCCGGGGTCAAATTTTTGTACGCGAACTTTCCAGCGGACGAAAACGCGAAAACGAACCCAATGGTTAAGAACGATGAAAAAACCATGCGTGCAGACGGTTTTGCGAACGGAGCTCATTTAGTGCCCCAAATTGTTATTGAGGTCAGCAGGTCTTCCCCGGGGCCAAATTTTTGTGCGTGAACTTTCCGGCGGGCGATACTGCAAAAACGGACCGAGGGGTGAAGAACGATGAATAAAAGCCATGCGCACAGACGGTTTTGCGAATGGAGCTGATTTGGTGCCCCAAATGGCTATCGTGCTTAGTGGGGCTGCCCAGGGCCCAATGTTTGTACACGAACTTTCCGACGGGCAAAAACGCAAAAAAAGACCTAGGGGTTAAGAATGATGAAAAAAAGCCGTGCACAAGCGGTTTTGGGAACAGAGCTCATTTGGTGCCTGATATGGCATCGAGCCCAGTGGGGCTGCACCGGGGCCCAATTTTTGTGCGCGAACTTTCCGGCGAGTGAAAACGGGAAAATGAACCCAGGTGTTAAGAACAATAAAAAAAAGCCAGGCACGTACACGGTTTTGCGAACGGAGCTCATTTTGTGCCCCAAATGGTTATCGGGCCCGGCGGGGCTGCCTCGTGGCTCAATTTTTGTGTGCAAAATTTCCGGCGGGTGAAAACCCAAAAACGAACCAAGTGGTTAAGAACGATGAAAACAAGCCGTGCATGCAAACAGTTTTACGAACGGAGCTCATTTGGTGCCCCAAATGGCCATCGAGGCCGACGGGGCTTCCCCGTGGCCCAATTTTTGTCCGCGAACTTTCCGGCGACCGAAAACACGAAAACGGACCTAGGGGTTAAGAACAATGAAAAAATAGTGTACGTAGACGGTTTTGCGAATGGAAAACGAATTTTTTAGGGGTGCCCCAAACGGCTATTGGGCTCGGTGAGGCTATCCTGGGGCCCAATTTTTGTACGCGAACTTTTTGGCGGGCAAAAATGTGAAAACGAACCCAATGGTTAAGAACGATAAATAAAGCCGAGAGTGTAGACGATTTTGCGAACGGAGCTCATTTGGTGCCCCAAATTGCTATTGAGGTCGGCGAGGCTTCCCCGGGGCCTAATTTGTTGCACGTACTTTCCAGCGGGCGATACCGCAAAAACAGACCCAGGGTTTAAGAACGATGAAAAAAAGTGGTGGGCGCATATGGTTTTGCAAAGTGAGCTCATTTGGTGCCCCAAATGGCTATCGAGTCCGGTAGGCCTGCCAGGGCCTAATTTTTGTACGCGAACTTTCAGACGGGCGAAAATGCGAAAACGGACCCAGGGGTTCTGAACGATAAAAAAAAGCCATGCGCGCAGACGGTTTTTCGAACAAAGCTCATTTGGTGCATGAAATGGCTATCGGGCCCGGTGGGGCTGCACTGGGTCCCAATTTTTGTGCTCAAACTTTCCGGTGGGCGAAAACACGAAAACGGACCCAGGGGTTAAGAAGGATAAAAAAACGTCGTGCGCACAGACGGTTTTACGAACAGAGCTCATTTTGTGCCCCTTGGCTATCGAGCCCGACAAAGCTGCCCCGTGACCCAATTTTTGTATGCGAACTTTCCAGCGGGCGAAAATGCAAAAACGAACCTAGTGGTTAAGAATGATGAAAACAAGCCGTGCGTGTAGACAGTTATGTGAACGGAGCTGATTTTGTGCCCCAAATGGCATCGAGGCCGACGGGGCTTCATTGGTGACCAATTTTTGTGTGCAAACTTTCCAGCGGGTGAAAACACAGAAAGGGACCCAAGGGTTAAGAATGATGAAAAAAAAGCCGTGGGCGCAGACGGATTTGTGAACAGATCTCATTTGGTGCCCCAAATGGCTATCGGGCCCGGGGTCCTATTTTTTTGCACGAACTTTCCGACGTGCGAACATGCAAAATAGACCATGGGGTTAAGAACGATGAAAAAAGGTCGTACGTGGAGATGGTTTTGCGAACGAAGCAGATTGGTACCCCAAACGGCTATCGGGCTCTGCGAGGTTGCCCTGGGGCCCAATTTTTGTACGCGAACTTTCCGGCGGGCAAAAATGGACCCGGTGGTTAAGAACGATGAAAAAAAGTCGTGCGTGTAGACGTTTTTGTGAACGGAGCTCATTTGGTACCTCAAATTGCTATCGAGGCCAGTGGGGCTTCCTTGGGGCCTAATTTTTGTGTGCGAAAATGCAACAATGGACCCAGGGGTTAAGAACGATGAAAAAAAGTCGTGTGTGTAGACAGTTTTGCGAACGAATCTCATTTGGTGCCCCAAATGGCTATCGGGCCTGACGAGGCTGCCCCGGGGCCCAATTTTTGTGTGCGAACTTTTCGGCGTGCGGAAGCGCGAAAACAAAGCCGGAAGTGCAGACGGATCTCATTTGGTACCCCAAATTTCTATCGAGGTCGGCGAGGCTTCTCCGGGGCCCAATTTTTGTGGACGTACGTTCTGGCGGGCGATACCGCAAAAACGGACCCAGGGTTTAAGAACGATGAAAAAAAGTGGTGGGCGCATACGATTTTGCAAAATGACTGATTTGGTGCCCCAAATGGCTATCGGGCCCCGCGGGGCTGCCTAGGGCCCAATTTTTGTGCGCGAATTTTCCGGCAGGCGAAAATTCAAAAACGGACCCAGGGGTTAAGAACGATGAAAAAAAGCCATGTGCGCAGGCGGTTTTTCGAACAAAGCTCATTTGGTGCATGAAATGGCTATCAGGCCCGATAGAGCTGCACCATGGCCCAATTTTTGTGACCGAACTTTCCGGCGGGCGAAAACATGAAAACGGACCCAGGGGTTAAGAAGGATAAAAAAAGCCGTGCGTGCAGACGGTTTTGCAAACAGAACTCATTTTGTGCCCCAAATGGCTATCAGGCCCGACGGAGCTGCCCCGCGACCCAATTTTGTATGCGAACTTTCCAGCGGGCAAAAATGCGAAAACGAACCTAGTGGTTAAGAACGATGAAAACAAGCCATGCGTGTAGACAGTTTTGCGAACGGAGCTGATTTGGTGCCCCAAATGGCCATCGAGGCCAACGGGGCTTCATCGGGGACAAATTTTTGTGCGCGAACTTTCCAACAGGCGAAAACGCAAAAATGGACCCAGGGGTTAAGAACGATGAAAAAAAGCCGTGCGCGTAGACGATTTTCTGAACGGAGCTCATTTGGTGCCCCAAATTGCTATCGGGCCCGACGGGGCTGCCCCGAGGCCTAATTTTTGTGCGCGAACTTTTCGGCGTGCGAAAGCGCGAAAATGGACCCAGGGGTTAAAAACGATGAAAAAAAGCCATGCACATAGACGGTTTTGCGAACGAGGCTCATTGTGTGCCTCAAATGGATATCGCGCCTGGCGAGATCCCCCGAGGCCCAATTTTTGTGCGAAAACTTTTCGACGAGCGAAAATGCGAAAACGAACCCAGAGGTTACTAACAATGAATAAAAGTCGGGCACGGAGACAGTTTTGCGAACGGAGCTCATTTGGTGCCCCAAATGGCTATTGGTCCCGGCGGGGCTGCCCCGGGGCATAATTTTTGTGAGAAATTTTCCAACGGGCGAAAATGAACCCAAGGGTTAACAACGATGAAAAAAATCCGTGTGCACAGGCGGTTTTGCGAACGGAGCTCATTTGGTGCCCCAAAGGGCTATCGGGCCCGACGGGGCTGCCCCGGGGCTCAATTTTTGTGTGCGAACTTTCCGACAGGTGAAAACGCGAAAACGGACCCAGGGGTTAAGAATGATGAAAAACATCCGTGTGCACAGACCTCATTTGGTTCCCCAAAAGGCTATCGGGCCCGATGGGGCTGCCCTGGGGCCCAATTTTTGTGCGCGAACTTTCCGGCAGGCGAAAATGCGAAAACGGACCAAGGGTTAAGAGCGATGAAAAAAAGCAGTGCGCGCAGACGGTTTTGCGAACGGAACTCATTTGTTGCCCGAAATGGCTATCGGGCCCGGCATGGCTGCCCCGAGGCCCAACTTTTGTGCGCGAACTTTCCGGCGGGCGAAAACACGAAAACGGACCTAGGGGTTAAGAGTGTAACGATAATTTATATCTTTATGCATGTGGAAGAATAGAATATGAATGAATGAACAAATATATGTGTTAATAAGAATTTATGCGATACTACGTCTAAATATATGTGTTGTTAATGATATGCTCTTAGTATGTGATGGAGTAATGCGTGGCACAAGTTTCCTTTCGTTGAAACCAAGTATAATTCTAATGCAAGTTTCTCAGAATAATCCAAGGTCGAACATAGGGATTGTTTTTGTTAATGTGTTACTGATGTGATATATGCGACCGATTTTTATCAATGAATAAAAAATGTTTGTTTATACAGGAATGTAAATTGCGGTGAAATAAAATTACGTGGAGAAAATACAATTGCATTAATAAGTAAAATCCTAAACTAATATGATACAAGATACAAGAGATGATACACGATACTGAGGTCGAGACTGACTGTGAAGTTATACAATGAATCGTGGTATGCGATGGCAGGTCTTTATGGATGAGGCAGAAAGAGAAAAAGTACATAGTAAAAACATCGCAAGTTTGTTAATTGCATTAAAGATGCAATTAAGGTTCCGCTTTCCCTTTTCGTACACCTCTCAGTGATCGGCCGCGTTCCCATATCTCTACGGTGAAATAGGGACGAACATGATGAACGCAAGGTTGCTTCCATCTCTGGAAGTACTTCTCGCTTCAGTTAACGTATTCTTCCAACCCTCTATCGATAGGTAGAATAACATCTTCACTTCTGCTCTCACAGGTGAAGATGCCATTGAGCATGCTTTAGCTAAACTTAATTATTTCCTTAACAAAAATTAACTCACTCACTTAGTTCTTGTTAATTACCCAAGGGATTAAGAAAACATCATGGAGAAAATGGATTATGGATGAATGGAAATAGACAAAGAGATGGCAATGGTAATTATCATAACATTTAATACTAGAATGAAGCATTCGATACATGGTGTGAATGAGAGATTAGAGAAGATGAATACAAATGATGAAATAGAGATTAGAAACAAATAAAGAAAGATTGTCAACGTCTTGACACAGATCCTGAACGGAGATTGTGCTTACTGGCGTGTGAAAATGGTGGAGATGAAAGCTTCCCTCTCAGGCTTGGTTTCCCGGTAGAAGTGACATTCGTACAAAGCATCAACTATGAGGATTGAAAGCATTCTTTGCTCAGAGACTCACCTCTCAACCTTGTCTCGTGGTTCTCCCGGATCTACTCTAGACAGTTGCTTCAGACCTGTCTCTCTCTCAAAATCAGTATATGCACGTCACTATGTGAATGTATATCTTTCAATGAATTTGCAGAAGCTATTTATAGGCGAAGCTTGACTCTTTGCAATAGTGGTCCCCACTATATGGTTAAGGTAGTTCCTAAATGGCGAAATGAGAAATTCCTTCTGTTACGCAATCAACCCGTCAGAAATGCACAACTGAAAGTTGTACACATGTCAGAATCCTCCACAAATACATTGCTCTTTCCATCTTCGATCTATCGCCGCATGCAGTGTTGTTTTTTTATTACCGCATGCGGTTACAATTGCGTTGATCGCTAAGCTCTTGATCGATTGTCGCATGCGCCGTCATTGCGTTGATCATCTCTTCGTTCTCGATTGATGGGCACAATGCGATGTAAATGCATTGTTTATTTTATGTGTGAGCCATGAACGCATCCGTTGACTGATTTCCTAGAAAACAGAAACAGAAACATTCTATTCTACCATCGCAATGGTGTCAGTGGGTGTATTGACGACATTTCATAATTCTCACATTTCTTAACCAATTTCTATACTATCGACACAACTTTTCTTAGTTGCAATATCTAAATAAAACAGTAAAAATAACTTGTATTTCTACAAATTATCACACCCACAAATTTAGATATATGCTTGTCCTCAAGCATATGTTCCACTAAGGCAATATTGTTCAGTTCTTATCTTAAATTTTGCGTCGATTGGTTGCTCTGAATGCTCCACCTAGGCAACATTACTTAACAACGTAATTTCCTTCTATCCTTGATAATTAAGCTCTACTTTATTCTTTGATACAGCAAATCTCTACTCAAAAATTCCTTTCTTGTTTTGAAAAGAATGTTACCTCTTCATGCAAAAACAACTTGGTGTGTCCGTATGTTGTGGTCTAGTTTGCGTCATTTATTAGAGACTGTTGATCATGGTTACACCCTTCATTTTGGCTTGTTCCTACGGGTGTCATGTGAACATCTAACTACAGTTGTGTGCCAATCTCAACTTTAACTCTTGATTTTTAGCTAAGTTTAACTTTTTCTGGTCAGAGGAGTTGTCTCTTATACTCTTTTTTTTTCTCATTTTTCTCTTTTCATATTGCGTCATTCTTGGAAACCCAACTTTGTTTTGCCTTGCTCCCACGGGTGTCATGCGAACATCCAACTACGAGCAGGTTTCTTTCATGACTTAATTCTTACCAGGTTGGGATTTTGTTGGAATTTCCCTTGCGCTGACATTGGAGTTTTGTATGAATTTTTTTCTTTTCTTATTTTTTATTTTTTTAATAATAATGAACACATTTTCTTAATGACCGCATTCTCTTGATCGCATTTGCTCAGACCTTCCCCACCTCTAAATTTAGAGATGCAAAAGGTCCTCATTCCGTTGTTTTGGATAGAATAGACAAACACTTAGTCAAAATTTTGAAAAGAAGATTTGAGGAGAATTTTGAAGGGTAGGTAAAGCAATGCTATTGCTACAAATTATCTAAGTGTTAGTCAGAAAATATAAAGTGTGGGAAATGTTGTTAAGGGTATGCATATAATTCATCATGGCAGTGCAATTAATAACGCAAAATAAAAGATAAAGAATATCACAATAATTGACAAAGGATGATAAATAAGAAGCTAACACATACGGAAAGAATTGTTACTCAGTTGTATTAAAAATTAACCAAGTATACAAAGAATTACAAATAATACAATAAAAATTTTAGCATGTACAAAGAATCAAGTAACAGCTTCTATACATAGAAAAATAATGAATGAAATAAAAATAAAAGAATGACCACAAAAGAATTTGTAGATTTATTGAGGAGGAGGTTCAGGAAGAGGATTTTGTGAAGGAACACGAGGAGCTTCTTCAAAGCAGCTATTGCTGTAAGTGCGGAGGCACCATGGGACCATGGAGATAGGCTGTCAAGAAGTTGAAGCAATCATGGTTGCACTCTGCTACTTGTCTTTGGTTCAGGTGGATCGTATAGATATTGCGTTGAATGTTGATCAACACCTGCCTTATCATCGCAACACTGCGTTGTAACTCTTCTTGTCGCTCGTATACCTCCATTATTCGCTGGCAGAAATAATCATGTTGATGAGAGAAGAGAGAACGCTTATCAACAAGTTCAACAACTAAGGTGGCAATGGTGGGTTGTGCTTGTGATGTTTCGCCATCAACGTTTTGGGGTTGGGCAAAAGTGTCTTCACCCAAATCGTGTGGGTCATCAACATGCTGCGGTGGAGGGGAAAATTGCAGTGAAGATGAAGGAGAGGATGAAGCTACTGAATATTCGTTGGATGAATCAGGAGCAAGGAGAAGGTTGGTAAAATGTTCGGGAAGTGGGGAAGGAGGTAGGAGGGCTTGGAGGGCGAATCACCAAAGGTAAAGGGTCCAAGGGTTCTTGATCTTGCGGTGATGATTCTTGGACTTTTTCCTTTCCTTTGTCCACCTTGCACTATTTCTTAGGCTTTGGTTGTTACGGCACATTTAAATCGATGATGGGCCTCTTCAATGGAAGCTCGGGGCAATGCGGGGAATCTTTGAGAAGCATTCTCAAAATCTTGATGTTTATGAGCCCGTGAACTTCTGGCATTGGTTCTTCCTCAATACCTTCACCCAATGATAGGTATAAGCTTGAAACTGTCCAAGGGAAGAAATACTGGCCTCTTATATGCCCCACAAAACCTCGAATCTGTCTTGCGATCAACTGGCCCACATCTATTGGAATGTCGCGTGCGATGCAATATGCGGCCATGACTCTATCCCTCAAAACTATTTTGTTATGAGAAGTTGGAATGAGTCGCCGTTTCACCAAATACACTCAAAGTCGTGCCTCTAGAAGCAGTTTCTTGGACGCAAGGGTTCTGATGCCTTTAAGGATACCGACCACTGAGTGCCCGGTTGCGTTAATACCTTCAGTGCATCTTCCATCTGTTCTTCTGTGGGATCATCAATGATTTTATTACCCGATGCATCTGGGATGTTTTTCATCTGATATAATTCATTGATGTCCTTTGCGCTAAAAGAAACTACCTCCCCTTTCATGGTCACCGCTTCTTTGGTGCCATAGAGTCGTCCATTAGAGAAATCTCGCACTACCGTTGGGATTACGATGGATGGGCACTAGCAAAATGTTTCTCATTCATGTTCCAATACAACACTTGTGATTAAGTCCAATAGTGTTGTTGGCGCCGGGAAGAACCCCATCTCCATCATCATATCGTCATTTTCTTTCTTTTTTGATGGGCGACCCTTGGCCAACGCAGGCTCACTGCTTTCTGCTACTGCTTTGCCCTTCTCTTTTGTCAATGCAAGGCGGGATCTTTGTTTTTTTTTCCTTTCCCTTTCCTTGCATTGTACTTCCTTCTCCCACTCTACAATTTCTTTGCCTTTCTTTTCTCGAATGCGCTGAACATTTGCTTGGTGCCTATTCTCCTTCTCTTCCTTCTTCTTCTTTTCTTCTTCTTCCTCTACTCTCATTTCTCTGTCAAATTCTCTTTCAAATTGCTCTGAGACCAGCAATATGTTTTGTTCTTCCTCGAGCCTTATTCTTTCCTCTTCTACCGAGATTGCGTTGTTGTAGTGCACCTCCTCACCATGTAATTTTCTCCTTAAATCACCTTCTGCGATGATCTGTTGTGCCCGCAACATTTTCTCTTGCTTTTCTTCCTCCTCTCTTTTTCTTCTCTCCTTTTCCTCTACTGCACTTTCCAAAATTGGCGGGTCAATTGTTGAGCCTTGCGACGCCGCATAAGGGGGGGTGTTGTCTGAATCTTCTCAATCATCAGTCACAATAATTCTTATTTGCGTTGTTTCCTCTTCAGGTTGCGCTGTTTCTTTTTGTCGTGCTGACACCCTCTCATCCACCCTTGTGGTGGTTGATTCTCTGCCAATTTCTGGGCTCTCAGCCCTCTTTCTCTTCTCTCCCTTCTTCTTTAGGCGATTCTCCTCCCGCCTGCATTCCTTCGTTTCACTCGTTTTTCTTTCTTTCTTCTTGATTGGATAGGCTTCCTCATCCCCTTTAGCCCTCTTCTCCTTGATCTTCTTCTTCTTCTTCTTCTTCTTCTCAACCATTTCAGGCTGCTTCTCCGCCACTACTTCCTCCAAAGCAGCTCTGGAGGGTCCCTCATAGGGTTCTACGTGAGCAGTTTCCTTAGGATCCGATATTGCCAGAGTGCTTCTTCTTGAAGCTTCCTCCATCTCCTCCTCTGAAGGTAGTGGCTGGTTAACAACCCCAGCTTCGAGTAGCCCTACTTCCTTCTCCATGTTACTTAGTATGCTCCCAAACACCTCTCTATCGTCTCTTCTCTTCTTTTCACTTTCAGAAGACAGTGTTGGGAATGGGGCACTCTTCGTGCTCTGCCCCTCTCTAATATGAAGTGGCCTGGCTGCTAAAGGCTTTCGCCGAGGTTTTTCGACGACTCGAGGGATGCGTTTTGGTTGGGTGGCGAGACAACGGCTTATTGCGAGGAATGTCACCTCTCTTGCAGTGATTTGGGCTTGTGAGGGTGATGAGGGTAAAGAGGATGAATGGGAAGACTGATTGGCCATGGTTGTACTGAGTGAAAAAGCTGGGAAGCTCTTAGGGTTTTAGGAAGAAAGTTTGAAGTCTGGGTATGCAAAGGCTCTGCTAGGGTTTTTGTTTGCAAAAGACTCAAATAGGCTCTCTCAGACGAAGGAAGTGGGAATTTATAGGTTTGGCCTTGATGGGCCCAACGCAAATTCTGCAGTGGCAAGCCTCGAGGTACTCAAAAAGCCTGCCACCGCGCTCCTCACATTTATGAATCAACAGAGAAGTACGTCCTTTCATCTACTAAATCATCATTTCCTTGGAAGCCTAAACAATTAGACTACTCTATTTGCAAAAAGAATTTGTCTTTTGTGTTTTACTCGGATGGGCACAAGGTTAAGAATTAATGCAATGGCTCCATCAACGCAAATACATCTTTGCAGAGGATGGGCAACAACACATGTATCAATGCAATACACCCCTTAACTCAACGCATTTCTGGAGGACAAGCGCACTGTATTTCTACTGGCGCAACACTACCTCAACATAGTGTGTTTTCGCTAAGGACGGGCAAAAAATACATACGAGCGCAACACACCCCTCAACACAATGAATTTGGGTTGGATGGATGCAAAGTGTCTCTTGTTAGCACAAGATGCACCCATCATCGCAATGCATCCCAGATGTTTATTGTTATTATTTTTATTATTATTATTATTTTTCATCAACGCAAGTTGCTAGGACTTAGCGGTAATCATTTTCATCTTATACAATCATTCATCAAAATTTAAGAATAATGCAATTAATACAGAAAAGTAAGGGAATTGAGTAAAGTACTGAAATTGACGCAATTGAATTAATTGAAAAGTGAATTCAAAAAGCATTAAAAGCTTGGTTAAGGAAGCAATAAATAACTAAATTCATAAAGCAATAAAGGAAGCAATTAAGAAAGCAATTAAACATAGAATTTAGAGATATGAACCGGAAGATAATTTTTCCATGATTAACGCAATCCACACCTCTGCAGGCGGTCAAGCTTGCCTGCATAATGTCGTCAAGGACATATGCTCCTTCCCGTGAGATCCCGGGGCTTCGAAATTACTTGGCAGCGTTCCAGGTGTTCTATTGCGAAGCTCGATTGACAACTGCCCAACTTGGATCTCCAAGTTCCTGATTGAAGATGCCTGTGATTGCATGACAGCATCGTTTTTCTCAATATATTGCTTGAGTAGGGACTCCAATGAATTTCCAGAGGTGTTTGAGGAGGATCATTGGTTTGCGGTTGTCTCTAATGACCCTGATTCTAGTTTTGATGAAAAGGTGGAGGGTTTCCTCGATTCCCGAAATTGTTGCTCTGATGGTTACTCGGCCCACCTTGGTTGTGATTCCCTCCCCAACTGAAGTTAGGGTGATTCCTCCAACCGGGATTATAAGTTTGCCGTATGGATTGTTCTGGATAGCACACACTTATTGCGGGTTTGGAGGGCACATTTCTACTACATGGCCCCCTCCACATTGGACGCAACTTTTTACGGCCACTTGTGCAGGCGCATTGGGTTGCGCTGATCCTTGGGAGAAGGCACCTTGATTAAGTGCCATCGATTGTAGAAGAGAGGTTATCGCGGCCATCTGTACGGCCAAAGTTGTCATTGTATCCGCAGGTACAATGGCATTATCGTTTCTTCTTCTCTCGGAGCCTCTTCCCCCATACCCGTCGTCGACCCAGTCATCCATGTTCCGCGAGATGCGTTCAAGGACGACCTTGGCTTCTGTGTAGGTCTTATCCATAAATCCTCCTGCTGCGGAGGCATCAACAACGGCTTGCATTGATCTATTTAGGCCGTTGTAAAACGTTTCCATAAAAAAAAATCGTGTATCCCGATATGCGAACAATTTTTCACCAATCTTTTAAATCGTACCCAGGCGATGCTTAGGGTCTCGTTATCCATTTGCTCAAAGTTTAACATGTCCTTCCATCTTCTTGTGTTGACTGCTGGAGGGAAGAACTTCTTCATGAACCGTTCCACCAACTAGTCCCAGGACGTTATTTCGTTTGGCTCTAATGAATGAGCCCAGTTCTTAGCCTCATCCCTCAATGTATACGAGAAGAGGTAAAGTCTGATACCCTCTGGGGTGACACCAGGGATGGAGAAGGTACTACACATCTCGACAAAGCTGGTAAGATGGGCATGCGGGTCCTCACCTTGTAGACCTCCAAATTGCCCCGTGTTTTGTATCATTTGAAGCATGACCGACATTATCTCAAAATGTGCGTTCTCCTCAACTATTGAACGTGAAATTCCAGGCAAGAATCATAGAGATTGGGTGCCGCATAATTCCTCAAAGGGATATTGCGGTCAGTAGCAAGAAATATGGGGTCTTGCATTGGCTGATTTACCCCTTGATTTACTTCGGGTGCCTCATAATTATTGTTGTCTGCCATATTGACTCTTCTTCACCTCGCTCTGTTCTGGCGTGCCCTTGCACGAAAAGTACGCTCGATCTCTGGGTCAATATTTGATTCGTTATTTTTCAATAATAGTTGAAGGGAATTCGAATTCTGGATCAGTTCCAGTACTCATAAACCGTCAGCCTGTTCTTCGCGTTAAACAAATAGTACAAAGAGATATGTCCTGCAAATTACCACAAAAGTACTCAACACTAACCTTTACCAATCCCCGACAACGGTGCCATAAACTTGTAATGGTAATTTATATCTTTAAGCATGTGGACAAATATGAATATGAATGAATGAACAAGTATATGCGTTAAAGAGAATTTATGCGATACTACGTCTAAATATATGTGTTGTTAATAATATGCTCGTAATATGCGATGGAGTAATGCGTGTCACAAGTTTCCTTGCGCTGAAACCAAGTATAATTCCAACGAAAGTTTCTCAGAATAATCTGAGGTCGAACACGGGGATTTTTTTTGCTAATGTGTTACTGATGTGATATATGAGACTGATTTTTATCAATGAATAAAGAATGTTTGTTTATACAGGAATGTAAATTGCAGTGAAATAAAATTGTGTTGATAAAATAAAATTGCGTTAATAAGTAAAATCCTAAACTAATATGATACAAGATACAAGATACATGATACACGATACTGAAGTCGAGACTGACTATGAAGTTATACAAAGAATCGTGGTATGCGATGGCAAGTCTTTATGGATGAAGCAGAAAGAGAAAGAGTACATAGTAAAAACATCGCAAGTTTGTTAATTGCATTAAAGATGCAACTAAGGTTCCGCTTTCCCTTGGCGTATACCTCTCGGTGTGAACCCTGAATCCTAATTTCTCTACTTGAGTATGTTCCCTACTAAGATGCAACTAAGTGTGAATTTGGAAGCTTGACTTTTGGGAAAAAACTTGGAAAATTGGCTAAGTATAACTTATGTGATGGAAACGTTGGATGATGGGTGGTATGTGTCTATATGGCTGAAGGAAGAAAGTTGAAAGTGATGCGTTTGAAGGTTGGGATGGCACGAGGGTCGGCGGTGCAAAGGGTATGTGAGGGCCGCGTTGGTAGTGATGGACGCGTTGGCCCATGCCAAGCACCCATGCATCAATGCCAACCGCCCATGCCAAGTGCCCATGCAACGATGCCAAGCGCCCATTCATCAATGCCAAGCGCGCATGCCGAGCGAGCCATGCGGTGATGCCGAGCGAGCTATGCATTGAGGCCGAGCGACCGTGCTATGCGTTGAAAGTTGACGATGGCATGCCCAATGGGTACGTTGGACGCATGGTGGTTGGCTCTTGCGAGGGTTAAGGCTTGTGGTGACTAAGTAAGTTGAGTTGCGATGGTGGTGAGTTGAAAACCAAGTGGAACCAAGGGTGGCTATGTGTTGATGGCATACTATGCGTTGATGGCATACTATGCGTTGAACATCCAAGGGTTTGTGGATGCATATGAAGGATGAGCTCATATGGAGAACCTCATCAAACATGTGGCTTCTTGGGAAGAAACCTTCCTTAAGCAAATGAGGTGGTGGCACAAGAGGGCGTGCAAATTGAGCCCTATGCATTGGCTATGAAGGACAAGGACACCTAAAGTTGCATTGATCAAAAGTTGCATTGATGGTGTGAGGTGAAGACACCTTAAGCAGAAGGTGGAGAAGGCTGGAAGTGGCAGACGCTAAGGAAAACACTTCGATGAGGAGGTGTCGACCTTGGAGAGTTTTTTGACGCCTAAAAATAGGGCCAAGGACATCTTTTTCAGATCACAATTCAAAAGTTAAGAAGAGTGGGAAAGCTGAGTAAACATTGCGTTGATATCAAATCCATGCGATGATCATAAAGCTTCGACGGGGTCGTAGTAGACAGTGAAGCCTGGAAACAGCATCAATTTGGGACGAGGAGTTCTCCCCGTATACTCATGCTTTTAGAGTGATTCTAAAGCCATTTGAAGACTCTGGAAGTCTAGTTTTCAGGGTAGGGCTTCCAGAGAAGAAGCTCTAAGGGATCAGGCTAGAAACTTAGAAGAAGAAAGAAGGGTCAGGCTATCGGGTAAACTTGGGCCAGTCTTGGAGATTTTGTGTTTCCGGCCAAACCACGAAGAATTCTGAGCTCAGATTTTAGGGTAAGCTTCCTGAGATATTTTAGAACATTTTTGTAGAAGTTATCTCAAAATAAAGCTTAGAAATATGAGTAATCCGAGTTTTAAATTGAATCTGGATTTTAGGGGTGTAAAAGGGAGTCCGAGGTAAACAAGGAACTTCTAGAGAGAAAGGTTCCTAAGCGATCAAGGTGAGTGACTAAAATATTTACAATGTTTTAAAGAAATCATGTTTTAAAGAAAGATTATTCTCATGCTAGCTAGTTTTACAAAGTAATTTCCAAGCAAACCATGAGTTATGTTTTAAATGCATGCATGCATGAAAAGTTTATTGAAAAGCTATTATGTGTGTTAAATACATCCTGCATGTGTTAGTATCTTTAAAGACATGTTTTATATGTGTTATACTTTACATGCTTTAAAGAGAAAGTCATTTATGATTAGTTTTACTTAAAATGCGATACCGAAGGACATTTGATAAGGTATCCACCCAACTTGATATCGAAGGACATTTGAGAAGGTATCTTAGCAGCTCGATACTGAAGGACAAGTTTTGAGAAGGTATCTAAGCAGAAGTACCTAAGGTATGACGGTACTTATTATGGCCATATGTACGTAGGTAGTTGAAGTCAGAGATTGAGCAAAAGGGTTCTCTCTTGACTAGCAGTTGGTGTTGGGATTTAACCACAGTAGGGTTATTCTCAAACAGTTTTAATGTTGGAAAATGTTTATACTGCAGTGCAAGGTTACTATAGAAGTTTATATTTTGGTTTAATCTCTTTATTGACACTTTTGCATGAGAAACAGTTATCTTTCTTAAGTCACTCACTGGGCTAGCAAGCTCACCTCGTTTTCAAATGTTTTCCTTTTCCCCAGGTAATGGTCAAATCCTCAGGAGATAGCTGTGCATCTGCTAAGCCACTAAAAGATAAAGATATTGTAACCCGTCTGTTAGATGGTTACTGTAAATATTGTACACATGTTACAGTTGTTCATATAGGGACTAGGGTTTTGGGCTTTGGGACTTGTGAATCTAGTGTTGTAATTACTCTAAATATCTTATGTTTTTTAATTGATAAATTTTTGGTCTTCAAGGCATCCGCTGTATATGAGTTATATCTTGGTATCATTGTTATTCCGCAAGAGTTATTAGGCAGTAACTATAACCAAAAGGGTCGATAACTACTTCAATCACGCCCTTTCTCAGGCTCAGAGGGTAGTCTGGGCGGGGTGTGACACTCGGTGATCGGTCGCATTCCCATATCTCTCTGGTGAAACAGGGACGAACGTGATGAACACAAGGTTGCTTCCATCTCTGGAAGTACTTCTCACTTTAGTTAATGCATAATTCCACCCTCTCTCGATAGGTGGGATAACATCTTCACTTTTGCTCTCACAGGTGAAGTTGCCGTCAAGCCTACTTTAGCTAAGCTTAATTATTTCTTTAACACAAATTAACTCACTCACTTAATTCTTGCTAATTACCTAAGGGATTAAGAAAACATCATGGAGAAAATGGATTATGGATGAACGAAAATAGACAGAGAGATGGCAATGGTAATTATCATAACATTTAATACTAAGATTAAGCGTTCGATACATTGTGTGAATGAGAGATTAGAGAAGATGAATATAAATGATGAAATAGAGATTAGAAACAAATAAAGAAAGAATGTCAACGTCTTGACATAGATCCTAAACAGAGATTGTGCTTGTCAGCGTGTGAAAGTGGTGGAGAGGAAAGCTTCCCTCTCAAGCTTGCTTTCCTGGTAGAAGTGACCTTCGTACAAAGCTTCAACTACGGGGATTGAAAGGATTCTTTGCTCGGAGACTCACCTCTCGGCCTTGTTTTGTTGTTCTCCCGGATCTACTCTGGACAGTCGCTTCAGACCAATCTCTCTCTCAGAATCAGTATATGCACGTCTCTATGTATTCATGTATATCTTTCAGTGAATTTGCAGAAGCTATTTATAGGCGAAGCGTGACTCTTTGCAATAGTGGTCCCCACTATATGGTTAAGGTAGTTTCTGAAACGGTGGAATGAGAAATTCCTTCTGTTATGCAATCAAACCGTTAGAAATGCACAATTGAAAGCTGTACACGTGTCAGAATCCTCCGCAAATGTGTTTCTCTTTCCATCTTTGATCTATCGCCGCATGCAGTGTTGTTTTTTATTACCACATGCGGTTACAATTGCGTTGTTCGCTAAGCTCTTGATCGATTGTTGCATGCGCCATCATTCCGTTGATCATCTCTTCGTTCTCGATAGATGCGTTGTTTATTTTATGTTTGAGCCATGAACACATGCAGTGACTGATTTCCTGGAAAATAGAAACTGAAACATTATATTCTACCATCGCAATGGTGTCAGTGGGTGTATTGACGACATTTCATCATTCTCACATTTCTTAAGCAATTTCTATACTATCGACGCAAATTCTCTTTCTTTTAGCCGCAATATCTAAATAAAATAGTATAAATAACTTTTCTTTCTTTTAGCCGCAATATCTAAATAAAACAGTGTACGGAGATGGTTTTGCGAACAAAGCTCATTAGTGCCCCAAATGGCTACCGGGACCGGCGGGCCTACTCCGGGGCCAAATTTTTGTGCGTGAACTTTCCGTCGGACGAAAACGCAAGAACGGACACTGGGGTTATGAACGATGAAAAAAAGTCGTACGTGCAGATGGTTTTGCGAATGGAGCTCATTTGGTGCCCCAAATCGCTACTGGGCCCAGCGGGTCTGCCTCGGGCATAATTTTTTGTGGGCAAACTTTCCGGCGAGCGAAATCGCGAAAATGGACCCAGGGGTTAAGAACGATGAAAAAAAATCGTGCGAGGAGACGGTTTTGCGAACGAAGTTCATTTGTTGCCCCAAATGGTTACCGGGCCCGACAGGGCTACTTTGGGGTCCAATTTTTGTGCGTGAACTTTCCGGCGGGCGAAAGCACAAAAACGGACTCAGGTCTTAAGAACGATAAAAAAATTCATGCGCGTAGAGGATTTGTCGAAGGAATTCATTTGGTGCCCCAAATGGCTATCGGGCCAGACAAGGTTGCCCTCCGACGGGCGAAAATGCAAAAATGGACCCAGGGTTAAGAACGGTGAAAAAAAGTCGTCCGCAGAGACGGTTTTACGAACGGAGCTCATTTGGTGTCCCAAATGGCTATCGGCCCGGCGGGTCTGCCCAGGGCCCAATTTTTGTGCGCGAACTTTCCGGAGAGCGAAAACGCAAAAACGGACCCAAGGGTTAAAAGAGATGAAAAAAAGTTGTGCGCGCAGACGGTTTTGAGAACGAACTCATTTGGTGCCCCAAATGGCTATTGGGCCCGGCGGGGCTGCCCCGTGGTCAACTTTTTGTGCGCGAATTTTTGGGCGGGCGAAAACTCGAAACATACCCAAAGGTTAGGAATGATGAAGAAAAGCCGTGCACAGACTGTTTTGCGAACGAAACTCATTTGGTGCCCTAAATGGCTATCGAACCCGGTGGGGCTGCCCGGGGGCCCAATTTTTGTATGCAATCTTTTTGGCGAGTGAAAACTCGAAAATAGACCCAAGGGTGAGGAACGATGAAAAAAAAGCCATGCACAGAGACGGTTTTGCGAACGGAGATCATTTGGTTCCACAGCTGGCTATCGGGCCCGGCAGGGTTACCCTGTGGTCCAATTTTTTTGCGCGAACTTTTCGACGGCCGAAAACGCAAAAATGGCCCAAAGGTTAAGAATGATGAAAAAAACAGTGCGCACAGACGGTTTTGTGAACGGGCTCATTTGGTGCCCCAAAACAGTGCGCACGCCAGAAAGTTCACGCACAAAAAAACAGTGTGCACAGACTCAGGGCTTAAGAACGATGAACAAAAGCCATGCACGCAGACGGTTTTGTGGACAGAACTCATTTGGTGGCCTAAATGGTTTTCAGTCTCGGCGGGGCTGCCCCGGGACAAAAAAAATTTTGCGCAAACTTTCCGATGGAAGAAAACGCGAAAACGGACCTTGTGATTAAGAATGATGAAAAAAATCCGTATGCGGAGAAAGATTTGCGAACGGAGCTCATTTGATGCCTCAAATGGTTACCAGGCCCAACGAGGTTGCTTTGGGGCCCAATTTTTGTGCGCAAACTTTTCGGCGGTTGAAAAAACAAAAACGTACTCAGAGGTTAAGAACGAAGAAAAAAGACGTGTGCGCAGACGATTTGCCGAGCGAGGCTCATTGGGAGCCCTAAATGGCTATCGAGCCTTGCAGGGCTTTCTCAGGGCCCAATTTTATTGCGTGAACTTTCCGACGGGTGAAAAAATGAAAACGGACCCAAGGGTAAAGAACAATGAAAAAAAGTCGTGCGCACAAACGGTTTTACGAATTTGGTACCCCAAATGGCTATTGGGCCCAGCGGGGTTGCCCCGAGGTCCAATTTTTGTGTGCGAACTTTCCGATTGGCGAATACGCGAAAACAGACCCAGGGGTCAAGAGCAATGAGAAAAAGCCATACGCTCGGACGATTTTGGGAATGGAGCTCATGTGGTGCCCCAAATGGCTATCGAGCTTGGTGGGGCTACCCCGGGGCCCAATTTTTGTGCGCGAACTTTTCGGCGAGCGAAAACGTGAAAAAGGACTCAGGGGTTAAGAACGGTGAAAAAAAGTCGTGCGCACAGACGATTATCCAAATGGAGCTCATTTGGTGCCCCAAACGGCTATCGGGCCCGGCGGGGTACCACGGGGCCCAATTTTTGTGCGCGAATATTTCGCACGATGAAAACGCGAAAACGGACCAATGGGTTAAGAACGGTAAAAAAAAAGTCGTGCGCGCGGATGGTTTTACGAATGGAACTCATTTGGTACCCCAAATGGCTATCGTGCCCGACAGGCGAATTCGCGAAAACGAACCCAGGGGTTAGAATGATAAAAAAAAAATTCGTGCACACAGACGGATTTGCAAACGGAGCTTATTTGGTCCCCCAAACGGCTATTGGGCCCGGCAGGGCTTCCCCGGGGCCCAATTTTTGTGCACAAACATTCCGGCGGGCGAAAATGAGAAAATGGACGCAGGGGTTAAGAACGATGAAAAAAGTCATGCGTGCAGACAGTTTTGCGAATGGAACTCATTTTGTGCCCCAAATGGCTATAGAGCCTGGCGGGGCTGCCCCGAGGCCCAATTTTTGTGCGCGAACTTTCCGTCAGGCAAAAACGCGAAAATGGACCCAGGGGTTAAGAATAATGAAAAAAGCCGTGCGCGGAGATAATTTTGCGAATGAAACTCATTTGGTGCCCCAAATGGCTATCGGCCCAGCGGGGCTACCTCGGAGCCCAATTTTTGTGCGTGAACTTTCCGGCGTGCGAAAACGCAAAAACAGACCTAGGGATTAAGAACGATGAAAAAAGTCGTGCGCGCAGACAATTTTGCGAACGAAACTCATTTGGTGCCCCGAATGGCTATCGGGCCCAACAAGGCCGCCTCGGGGCCCAATTTTTGTGCACGAACTTTTCGTCAGGCAAAAACGGACCCAGAGGTTAAGAATGATGAAAAAAGCCGTGCGCGGAGACAATTTTGCGAACAGAACTCATTTGGTGGCCCAAATGGCTATCAGGCCCGGCAGGGCTGCCCCGGAGCCCAATTTTTCTGTCCAAACTTTCCGGCGTGTGAAAACGCGAAAATGAACACAGGGGTTGAGAATGATGAAAAAAAGCCATGCGTAGAGACAATTTTGCGAACGGAGCTCATTTGGTGGCCCAAATGGCTATTGGGCCCGGCGGGGCTGCCCTAGGGCTCAATTTTTGTGCGCAAACATTCCGGCGAGCGAAAATGCAAAAACGGACCCAGAAATTAAGAACGATGAAAAAAGCCGTACACGTAGACAGTTTGGCAAATGGAGCTCATTTGATGCCTCAAATGGCTATCGAGTCCGAAGGGGCTGCTCCGGGGCTCAATTTTTTTACACGAACTTTCTAGCGGCTGAATACACGAAAACAGACTCAAGGGTTAAGTACGATGAAAAAAAGCGGTGCGCAAAGACGGTTTTACGAATGGAACTCGTTTGGTGCCCCAAATGGCTATCGAGCCTGGCGGGGTTGCCTCGAGGTCCAATTTTATTGCGTTAACTTTCTGGCGGGCGAATACATGAAAACGGACCCAAGAGTTATCAATGATAAAAAAAAAAAAAAAAAAAAGTCGTGCATGCAGACGGATTTGCGAACGGAGCTCCTTTGGTCTCCCAAATGGCTATTAGGCCTGGCAGGGCTGCGTCGGGGCCCAATTTTTGTGTGCAAACATTCCGGTGGGTGAAAATGCGAAAATAGACCCAGGGGCAAACAGTTTTGCGAACAGAACTCATTTGGTGCCCCAAATGGCTATCGGGCCCGACGGGGCTGCCTTGGGGTCCAATTTTTATGCGCGAACTTTTCGGTCGGCGAAAACGCAAAAACAGACCCGAAGTTAAGAACGATGAAAAATAGCCGTGCGCGCAAACAGTTTTGCGAACAAAGCTCATTTTATTCCCCAAATGGCTATCAGGCTGGGCGGGGCTGCCCCATGGCCCAATTTTTGTATGCGAACTTTCCAGCGGGCCAAAAAGCGAAAAAGGACCATGGGGTTAGAACGATGAAAAAAAGTCGTGCGCATAGACGGTTTTGCGAACGGAGCTCATTTGGTGCCCCAAATGGCTATCAGGCCCAGCGGGGCTGCCCCGAGGCCCAATTTTTTTTGCAGGAACTTTTCCGACTGGTGAAAACGCGAAAACAAAACCTAGGGTTAAGAACGATGAAAAAAAGTCGTGCACGGAGACAGTTTGGCGAACGGAGCTCATTTGATGCCCAAATGACGATCGGGCCCAGCAGAGCTACCGCGGGCCCAATTTTTGTGCAAGAACTTTCCAGAGGGTGAAAACACGAAATCGGGCCCAGAAGCTAAGAATAATGAAAAAAAGTCGTGTGCACAGATAATTTTTTGAACGGAGCTCATTTGGTGCCCCAAATGGCTATCAGACCCCGCGGGGCTGCCCAGGGGCCCAAGTTTTGTCCGCGAACTTTCCGATGGGCGAAAATGCAAAAACGGACCCAGGGGTTCAGAACAATGAAAAAAAAGTCGTGCATGTAGATGGTTTTGCGAATGGAGCTTATTTTGTGCCCTAAATGGCTATCAGGAACGGCAAGGCTGCCCCGGGGCCCAATTTTTGTGCGCGAACATTCCGACAGGCCAAAACGCGAAAATGGACCTTGGGGTTAAGAACGAGGAAAAAAATCCATGCGCGCAGACGGTTTTGCGAAAGGAGCTTATTCGGTGCCTCTAATGGCTATCGGGCCCGGCGGGGCTACCCCGTGGCCCAAGTTTTGTGCGCGAACTTTCTGACGAGTGAAAAAGTGAAAACGGACCCAAGGGTTAAGAACGATGAAAAAAAAAGTTGTGCGCGCAGATGGTTTTGCGAACGGAGCTCATTTAGTGCCTCAAATAGCTATCGAGCCCGACGGGGCTGACCGGGGCCCAATTTTTGTGCGCGAACTTTCCTGCGGGCGAAAACGGAAAAATAGACCCAGGGGTTAAGAATAATGAAAAAAGTCATGCGTGTAGACGATTTTACGAACGGAGCTCATTTGGTGCCCCAGATGGCTATAGGTCTCAGCGGGGCTTTCCCAGGGTCCAATTTTTGTGCGCGAACTTTCCTGCGGGCTAAAATACGAAAACGGACCCAGAGGTTAAGAATAATGAAAAAAAGTCATGCACGTAGACGGTTTTGCGAATGGAGCTCATTTAGTGCCCGAAATGGTTATCAGGCCCGACGGGGCTACCCCGAGGCCCAATTTCTGTGTGCAAACTTTCTGGTGGGCTAAAATGCAAAAATGAACTATGGGGTTAAGAACGATAAAAAAAGCCGTGCGTGCAGACAGTTTTGCGAACGGAGCTCATTTGGTGCCCCAAATGGCTATCGAGCCCGGTGGGGTGCCTTGGGGCCCAATTTTTGTGGGCGAACTTTTCGGCGGGCGAAAACGCGAAAACAGACCCAGGGGTTAAGAACGATGAAAAAAAACTGTGCATGCAGACGGTTATGCGAATGGAGTTCATTTGGTGCCCCAAATGGCTATCGGGCCCGGTGGGGCTGCCTTATAACAGGCAGAAATGCATGTTATCATAGTTCTAAGTTCTTAAACAATGTTGGCTGGCATTGATAAAATATGTTAGATTGCGTCTAAAAAGCATCAAATTCATAACATTGCGGTCGCATGCGTTCATCACATAGAAACAGTTGATTTTTGTATTTTTATGCAGAATATGCATAGACGTTAGGCGAAAATTGTGATCATAGTAAATCACTGGTCGAGTGCAGTTGTCACACCCCGCCCCAGACAACCCTCGAGCCTAGGAAACGGTGTGACTGACAGCAGTTATCAACCCTTTTGTTGACATTTACTGCCTAATAACTCTTGCGAAAATAACTCTAATACCAATTAACAAATTCCTTGGTTTCCCTTTTGAACCCTAAATTCTAGATTCAAATATCAACTTAGATTACTCATAGTTACAAGCCTTACTTTAAGATAATTCCTTCTGAAAACATGTTCTAAAATGTCTCACGAAGCTTACCATAACATCTTAGCTCATAACTTCTGGTGGTTTGTCTGGAAACATCAAAACATTAAGACTGGCCTAGCTTACCTGACAGCTCAACCCCTCTGTCTTTTCCTAATTCTCCAGTCTGATTACTTAGAGCTTCTTCTCCAGCAACCGTACCCTGAAAACTAGACTCTCCTAGCTTTCAAATGGCTATAGAATCACATCAAACGCACGAGTATTCAGGGAGAACTTCTTGTTTCAAGTTGATGCTACTTTCTGTCTTTTCTGTCCCACAGCATCTCCCCTCTTGGAACCTCTTGACCAACGCATTGTCTTGCTACCAATGTAAAACCCGAACCCTAATTACTTTAAGTAAGAGTAAGTAATGTGATGTCTTCTAATGAGTTAAATGAAGCTATGTTTTAGGAGGGATGGAGGATGGAAGCAAGAATAAATAAGCTTTTCTGTAGCTAAGTGTAAACCCCGAATTCTAAATTTCCTAGACAAGTATGTTGATGTTGAGGGTTAGATCTAGTAATTCACTCTCAACTAAGGATAAAAGCAGTCATATCTTCTCCTAGGCTAGGAGGATAGTTTGGAATTGCAAATTCTTATGAATGTTTATCAACGCATGATGTTTACTAATGTATGAGTTTTCCAAGTATGTTTTCCATGTCTAACGCATGCTAGTGGTTTTTACACGTTAGTTCAATATGTTTTAAGCCAACTTATTTCACATAGTATGAAGCATGTGTCAGGGTTAAAGCTAAGGTTGAATGAAGCTTGATGTACTATGTTTTAAATACCTAAAGTTGTCAAAGTACAAGCGTTGGTATTCCTAAACATAATGAAAAAGGATACTGAAGGTAGGGAAGGTATCCTAAAGAGTTTTCTATGCTATATTTGGGAGCTATTCTTTTAATGCTCTTCGAGCACTTGATATCTTAAGTGAGCTGGATACTGAAGGTAAGGAAGGTATCTGAATAAATGTACCTAAGGTGTTGACGATACATAGAAAACTCCATGTGCATGTAGGCAGGTCTGAATGAGAGGTCGAAGTATTGGTCTCTTGGCCGTTAGCAAACGTTGGGAGCTAGAGCGATGTATGCTTGTTCTCAACTAGGGAATGATGATGTTTAATGGTGTTTAAGAGTTGTTATCAATGTTTATGTTTAAAGGAAGTTGCTTTAAATTCTCATCGGTATATTTAAAGAGATCGACGTAGGGATCTCTCCTAGCCGTAGTTCAGTATGAACAGGTCGCAGTAGAGGCCTCATCTGGCTGTGGCTTAGTGTTGGGAATTAGAGCGATGGATGTTCATTCTCAACTAAGATTCAGGTTTCAGATACAATGGTTTTAAAGGTTTTATGTACACATTTGCTTGGTATAATTAGTTTTAGTATTATGTTTTCAAGCTTTCAGTTTAAGCATGAGGTTTATGTTTTTATTAAGTCACTCACTGGGCTTCTAGCTCACATTTTCTAATGTTTTCCGTTTCAGGTAGCGGTCAATTCCCAAAAGACTTTTCTGTTGCTGCTCTACCACTCAAAGAAATAGGTTGAAGGAAGTGTAATTGAAGGCCTGTATTAGTTAGTACACATGTGTCTGTCTGGTGACTAGTATTATAGATAGGGCTCACTAAGTTGTAATATTCATGTATGAACAATGCTGCGAAACCCTGTAATGTAAATGTGTTAAGTTCTAAGATTGATATGTTGATATATTGATGATATGTATGTATTTAGGGTTTTAGCAAAATTTAACAGGTTATATAGGCAGTAAGTGCCAACAAAAGGGTTGGTAACTACTGCAGTCACTATTCCATCCAAGTTAAGAGGGTAATCTGGAGTGGGGTGTGACAACCAACGCATGTGTTCTTCCATCAACGCATAGTTTTCTCTAAATTATTCCTCACACACTCTTCTTTATGTCCTTTGAAGAGAATTTGAGTTCTCATCTGAAGTCTTTGGCCCTATTTATAGGCGTCCAAGATTGCTCCATGGCCAACACCTCCTACTTGGCCGCATGTCCAAGTGTCTTTTTGTCATACCCCACCCCAAACCCCCTCTTAGCCTAAAGAAGGGCGTGACTGCAGCAGTTATCAACCCTTTGGCTAACACTTACTACCTAATAACTCTTGCGGAATAACTCTGATACCAAAATATAACTTATATACAGCGGAATGTCTTTAGGCCAAACATTTATTAATTTAGAAACATAACATATTTAGAGTCATCACAACCCTAGATTTACAAGTCCTAAAACCCAAAAACTCTAGTCCCTATAGGAACAAAAGGAACATGTGTACAATATTAACAGTAACCACCTAAATAGAGGGGTTACAAATCTCTTTATCCTTTAGTGGCAGAGCAGATACAGAGCTATCTTCAGAGGACTTGACCGCTACCTGGGGGGGGGGAGAAAACATTTGAAAATGGGGTGAGCTTGCGCCTAGTGAGTGACTTAAGAAAGATAATTGATTCTCATGCAAAATCTAATTAAAGAGTTTAACTGAAATATAAGCTTCTACCGTACTTGTACTGCAGTATAAACATTTTCCAAGCATAAAATATATAAAGCTGTTTTAATCATAAAACAGTGAAACTATTTCTCAGTTGAGAATAACCCTTACTGTAGATAAAACAATCACAACACCAACTGCTAGTCAAGAGAGAACCCTTTTGCTCAATCTCTGACTCTAACTACCTATGTGCACGTGGCCATACTAAGTACCCTCATACCTTAGGTACTTCTGTTTAGATACCTTCTCAAATGTTCTTCAGTATCTAGTTGGTTTGGTTACCTTCTCAAACGTCCTTCAGTACCAATAGATACCTTCTCAAATGTCCTTCAGTATCTAGTTGGGAGGATACCTTCTCAAATATCCTTCGGTATCACGTTTTAAGTAAAACTAGTCATAAATGTCTTTTTCTTTAAAGCATGTAAAGTATAACACATATAAAAACATGGATTTAAAGGTACTAATGCATGTTGAGTATATTTAACACATATAAATCTCTTTTCAACAATTTCTCACACATGCATGCATTTAAAACATAATTCATAATTTGCTTGGAAATCACTTTGTAAAACTAGCTGGCATGAGAATAATCTTCTTTAAAACATGCTTTATATAACATGTTGTAATCAAACATTTTAAGCAAATGTTTTAGTCAAAACATTTTAGCCACTCACCTTGATTGCTTAGGAGCTTTTCAATCTAGTAGCTCCCTTTTCTACCTCGGGCTCCCTTTTCATCCCTAGAATCCAGATTCAACTTTAAGCTTAGATTACTCATAGTTCTGGACCTTATTTTGAGATACTTTCTTCTAAAAACATATTATAAAATGTCTCAGGAATCTTACCCTAAAATTTTAGCTCATAACTCATCGTGGTTTGGCCGGAATCACAGAATCTTCAAGACTGGCTCAAACTGATCTGACAGCCTGACCCTTCTGTCTTCTTTTCAGTTTCCAGCCCAATACCTTTGAGATTTTCCTCTGGCAGCTATACCCTGAAAACTATATCTCAGAGCTTTCAAGTGGCTTTTGAATCACTCCAAACACACGAGTAAATTGGGAGAACTTTTTGTCCCAATTGATGCGTTCTCTTCATACTTCACTGTCCAATGCGTCCTCTATGACTAACACATGGATTTGTCTCCAACGCAAGGTTTGCTCAACTTTCCCACTCTTTTTACGGTATTCTGAATTTTGATCTAAAAAGGAAGTCTTTTGGCTCTATTTATAGGCATCCAAACCTTCTCCGGAGTTGACACCACCTACTTGGCTGCATGGCCAAGTGTCTCCTCTTACCCCATCAACGCAATGCTGTGATCATCACAAGCTAAGTGTCTTCTTCCCACCTTGCCAGCTCATGAGCCTCCAATCTGATGCCATCACCTCACATTCTTAAGGCTTAAGGCTTTCCTCCTAAGAAGACACATGGTTTTGATGACCTTTTCTATGTGACCTTACCCTTGTATACGTCCAACTCTTGGATACTCAACGCCTAGTCCATAAACAAAGCATAGCCTCTACTAAATGCATAACAAGCCAATTCACTATCATTACAATTCAACTTAGCCATCGTAAGGAGCTAACCATCACCAATGCATAGGGTGACCATGCATCCTCGACGCATGGCTCATTCACACGGCTTTCTTGGCATGGGCGCATGGTGCTGGCCACTAATGCATAGGCGTGCTGCATGGGCTAGCCGCTCGACGCATGGGCTACACGCGGCGCCTTGATGCTTGGCCAGGTACTTAGGCACATGGGCATGTTACTTCGACGCATGGGCGTGCGGTGTATGCTAGCCATCCTCGTTCGCTCGGCCGCATGGGCATGCTTGGCTGCATGGCAGGGGACCTCGACGCATGACATGGCTACTCGACAGGGCGCTCAACGCATGGGCGTGCTCGCTCGATGCATTGGCAGGGCGTCCGGCCAAGGCTGCTCGATGCATGGGCAGAGTGTCTGGCCGAGGCTGCTCAATGCATGGCATGGGCGCTGGCCGAGGCTGCTCAATGCATGGCATGGGCGCTGGCCGAGGCTGCTCGATGCATGGACTGTCTTTCCATGCATGTCTCGCCTACTCGCGTGCCTTCCAATGCATTAACACACAAAATTTTTCCCAAAAGTTAAACTTCCAAATTTCCTCTTTTCTCCAAATCTCCACTTTTTCCTCTACCATTCCACACTAGTTTCCACATTAACCTACTCATCACACTAGTCTTAGTAGGGAACATACTCAAATAGAGAAATTAGGATTCAGGGTTCACACTTTTCCTCACACCATCAACACATTCTTACATCAGTGCAAGCCAAAGTGTCTTCTTCTCCTTTCACCAATGCATAGCCCTCAACTTTTACATGTCTTCTTATGCATCCACCTAATTTGCTTAAGGCTTAAGAATTCCTCCTAATAAGCCACATGTCTAAATGGCGTCCTTGATATGAGCTCCTCCTTCATATGCGTCCACAAACCCTTGAATGTTCAACGCATAGTATGCCATCGACGCATAGTTGGCCTTCAACGCATAGTCTATAATCAATGCATAGCAACCCTTGGCTCCACTTGGTTTTCATCTCAACACCATCGCATCTTCTACAATGCAACCCAATGTACTTTGTCACCGCAAGCCTTAACCATGACAAGAGCCAACCACCATGTGTCCAACCTAGCTCATCGCATGGCCTATGTCCAACGTATCCATCGTGCAAGCCATCGTCAACCTCCTAGAGATGAGAATGATATTATGTGGTCACTTTATTTGTGTGTGTCATTTTGTCATCGCATAAATAAGAATAGAGGCTTATGTGTAGGTCCTATAGACTTATCGCATGCGCTCTAGCCTTAGAAGGCGTGGCATTTGCACCGAGAGGTAGTTTACTGTTGTATGCATGTTGCATGATCACATAGCATGAATGCATCCTAGGAAGTATTAGCCGAAACTTTTCTCAACTCGTTCACCGCATACTCATCGCATTTCTCGATTAATCAACTCTTTTCAAACTCCGCCGCATTTGTTATTTTTTTATCATCGCAAACAACAACCTTAACAACTATTTATTTATTTGGTTACCGCAAAGTTTTCCTAAAAACTACCAACGCAACCTATTTTCACAACTCCCTGAGTTTGACCCTGGACTTACCAGGAAACTCAGTGGAGTTTACACTTGGATTCCGCTGAGGAAACTTGAATGCTCAATGCAATTTCACCATCACATATCATCCATAATCTACATCACAAAATCAAGCATCACGGGCGAAAACGCGAAAATGGACCCAGGGGTTAAGAACGATGAAAAAAAGTCATGCGCAGACGGTTATGCGAACGGAGCTCATTTGGTGGCCCAAATGGCTATCGGGCCCGGCGGGGCTACCCCAAGGCCCAATTTTTGTGCGCAAACTTTCCGGCGGGCGAAAACGTGAAAATGGACCTAGGGGTTAAGAACGATGAAAAAAGTCGTGCATACAGACGGTTTTGCGAACGGAGCTCATTTGGTGCCCCAAATGGTTATCGGGCTCGGTGGGGCTGCCTCGTGGCACAATTTTTGTGTGAGAACTTTCCTGCGGGCGAAAATACGAAAACGGACCTAAGGGTTAAGAACAATGAAAAAAAGTCGTGCGCACAGACGGTTTTGCGAACGGAGCTCATTTGGTGCCTCAAATGGCTATCGAGCCCGGCGGGGCTGCCCCGGGGCCCAATTTTTGTGCGATAACTTTCTGGCGGGAGTGATGGAAAAGTAAGCATGCACAGTAGAAAAGAGGAACAATTTTACTCTAATTTCATAAATTAAACATACAAACATAAAACAATTAATTAGGGATTTTTAGAAACATTACTTTTGAAGCTCCCGAACTCGTCTATCTCCGCTCGAACACGAACCGAACCACTAGAGCTGACCTACTATCCTCTGAACTCAGAATCGAGTTGTGGGACCCGATGGATGAAGAACCCAAGAGATCAAAAGAGATGGAAATAGTAGAGTGAAATTTGGGTTGGGTTTGGATTTTTTCAGCCCAATTTTTAAAACTAATTTTGCAAAAAGTACAAAAGTTTTTAATCCAAAATGATAAGCCCATATTTATAGAAAAGGGCCATACAAAATTGCATGAAATAACTTCATAAAAACCCAATACCTAGAATCCACTATCTAAGTGTTGGATTTTATGTCCTAAAACTCGTAGTTTGTAATATCTTATTATTGTTCAATAAAGTAGTTATTGAAAATCTTTAGTAAATTTAAATTCTATATTCATGAATCCAATAAACTAAGGTTCCAAGGCTATTAAGTTTAAGTTTGAACTTTATGTAGTGACATAAATGTGGATCAAGTTCAAATATATATAGCCAAAATGGTCTATAGTATATGAATAAGGTTGGGCGCCTTATTCTGGGGACACTATGGATGCGACCCATTTTGTAGTTAGTACAAACGATATGATCCTAAACTGTTCATGTGGAGACATGAAAATGGGGGCATCCTATGTAAAGAGTTTACATAAGACTGAACCATGAAAGTCACTTTTACGTTCTAAATGTCGTTTAATGTATAAAAATGACTATTTCGTTAATTGATGACCTGGGTAACTTAATCTTAATCCTAAGCTAACTATAACTCTTATTCACTCAGAATTATCCCTTTATAGGGATAGTAGATGGGTTGTTCCCTTTAGTACTGAATCAAAGTCTTGAATAAGGGGCCCCACCCTCTTCTTGGCCCAAGAGGGTTCGGTTTATAGGTTGGACCTTAAACCAATTGTTCATTAGAGGATTAGTGAAACTTAAGAAATAAGATGTAGTCTCGGGGGTTAAACGGTTTTTATGACCCAGCTGAGATAACGAACAACCTGTAAAGGATTAACTTACTAATCATTGTTATATCAAATGGACACAAATATATCTATAGTGAGGGGAGTGCAACTACGGGACTATAGTGGAATGACCCGTTAATTAACGAATGTTGATTAGCTCCGTCTAAAGAGTTTAGCCAGCTAATCTCGGATCGTTGGAGCCCATGATCTATAGGTCCATTAGGTTCCCCTACTTGCTCATATGGAATAAACTTAGAACAATATGATAGAATAATTCGAATTGTTCGAATTAGGTGAAGAGAGAGAAAGCGACAAGTATATGTGATATAGTGGTCGGTTTTTTAGTTTAGAGATACAACTTTAATATTTAAATATTATTTAAATATCAAGAATATGAATACGTTCATATTCGGAAGCTCGAAAATAATAGAAATGGTCAAAGATGTAAAAAGTCAAAGAGTTGACTTTTGACTTTGAAAAGTCAAATTTTGACCGATCTTATATTTAAATGTGATTTGAATTTTGAGAAAATTAATGCGGATTCATGCTCGGGATGTCAAAATTAGTCAACACGAAAAAAATTATAAAAAGTCAAAACGTTGACTTTTTGGTCAAAGTTTGACTTTGACCAGATGACTATTTTGCCCTTTGACTAAAGTTAGTGGGAAAATCCAAACTTTTGTTGGATAATTTCACTAACAAAATAGTGGGCTAGGTGTTGGCTTATAGTGGAGACATTAAGCCCACTAAGATAGTGGATTCTAGGTGTTGGAATTTTATGAAATTATTTCATGCAATTTTGCATAGCCCTTTTCTATAAATATGGACTTGTGTTTTTGGATTAAAGACTTTTTAGAAATTTGAAAAATTAGTTTTTAAAATTAGGCTGAAAAAAAAAAAACCAAACCTAACCCAATTTCACTATACTATTTCCATCTCTTTTTCTCTCTGTCGGGTTCTTCATCCATCAGGTCCCACAACCCGGTTCTGAGTCCAGAGGATAGTAGATCAGCTCTAGTGCTTGTCCAGTTCGTGTTCGAGCGGAGATAGACGAGTTTCGGGAGCTTCAAATGTATTATTTCAAAAAAACACTAATTAATTCCTTTGGGTTGCATGTTTAATTTGGGCAATTAGAGTAAAATTGATTCTTATTTCCGCTGCGAATGCCGATTTTCCTTTCATGTGGTATCAGAGCGTATTATAATTTTACTCAATTGCATGTGGTGGGTATCAATTTATTAGATAAAATTGAGATTGGAAACTAAAATGGTTTTTAGGTTTTGGCAATTAAATTAAGTGTTTTTTTTGTAGTATTAATTTGTAATTGCTCACATGTTTATGAGCTAAATGTGTGAAAAAGGGTCTGTAAATTTGCTAGAGTCATTAGAGTTGAAATTTGTAATTGCTCGGTTCCGGGAAAGAGGATGGCTTCAAAATGGAGAAAAAATGCTCACAGACTCAGTTTTATGCTCCCAGACCCGAGAAAGGGTGCTCTCAGACCCGACTCGCGTGCTCCATGCGCTTGTCCAGACCTGAGACCTGCTCAGATCCGACCTAGATCATTGTCGGCTACTCACACCCGCGTTTCGCGCCCTGCTCAGATCCGACCCCGTTCAGTTGAGCCGGTTTGACCAGTTCAACCTATTTTTTGGAGTTTTTGGGACGGTTCGAGAGTTTTGGGTCGGTTTGAGTGTTTGAGGCTGGTTCGAGAGCGGTTTTTGTACACCAAATTATTATTGTAATAATTTAGTTGTTAGCTTAATTTAAGAGCCAAAACCAATCCATTTTAGGGTGTTTAATTAATTATGCATGTTGATGTATGTTTTAATTAATTTTTGAATCTTCTTGTGCTTATAGTATGCCATATAGATTTAAAATCCCACCATAGGTAAACATGTACATGCATTTAATATATGTTATAATTGTTATAATGTATATAGTATGCATGTTAAATTTTTTTAATATAAAGTGTTATATTAAAGCATGATCATTAAGTATGAATGTATGTTATAGATGTATGATTCTAGGGTTATAATGGTTATAATTTTATTTTATAATTTTTATAAAATAATCTAGACTTTAAAATCTATAACAAAGGTAAAAGTTGCATGCTCACCTAGGATTAAATTGGTGCAATCAGCTTTTCTAAAGAGTTAGAATAGGTCGATTACTTGTTCAAAGAGTTATTTACTTACCCGGGGAGATCTTGTCTAAGGTTAGGGGTTCTTAAGATGACGGTTTACGGAACACCTCCTACCTGGAGATCAAACTGGCGTCTAAGTCAAATAATCCTAGTTTTAATGAGCATGCGTGAGAGATGTGAGGTAATAAAATTTATTTATCACCTAGACATCATAGGTTAAAATCCAGTATAAGAGTTATACATGGATCTATCACCTAGACTTAGGATATGTTTAATTTAGCCGAAATATATCTCTAAGTATTTTTTTTATACCCTAAACCGTTATAGAACACTTCAGCTAGAGAGAAGTAGCGTACTTTTAGCTCTAGCATCCCTAAGAGTTCACATTGTGAGGTCCATGCAGGGCTTTAGGTCGTGCTTAGGAGTGGACTCCCTTCGGAGAGTGTTTGCATGGATCAATATCAAGCTGAATAGGGGAAGTAGTTCATAGTAAGTGGGTGAAGGGTATGTTACATATCCCGGTCTCTTCGATTAGGTCGCACCGTGAGATTCCTATAATGCGCCTGCATGTCTGCCCTGGAGCGACCTTTCCCTTCGGAGGGTTGTATTATAGGATTCAGAACACCGCGAACTTCAAATCTGGATAGGCTCTCTTAGATCCATTTTCATATTGACTCACTTTCGGGAGCATGTTGATTCTGGTTTCTGAAATCCAAAAATGGAAGGTTACACTTACAAGAATTACTAAGATGTTATTATATTGTCGACCAAAGTAGCGATAACTAAAGTGCTATAGGAATAAAGAGTTATTCTGGGGTTAGCATCTAGTAAAGATTTTCTTGGTTCAAAAGAGGAATAATCAACTGCCCTTCGGTGGAGGTTACTCTAAACTTTTGAAATATCGTTGCAAAATATAATAATGAAGGGTAAATTAATAGTTTTTGCTAAATTAAATTGGTTTCTTTGTGATTATAGTTTTTTCTAAAAGAATATGTTTATCTTTTTCAGCATGAATAGCTCAATAATTTAACTCTTAGCTTCCGAGAAACTAAAAGGCGATAATTACTTGACATGGAAATAAAATTTAAACACAATACTGGTAGTTGACGATTTACGATTTGTCTTAACTGAGGAATGTCCTCAAGCCCCAGTCTCAAATGCTAACCAAACTGTTCGGGAAGCATATGATCGATGGGTTAAAGCCAATGAAAAGGCCCGTGTTTACATTCTTGCCAGCATGTCTAAAGTTTTGGCAAAGAAACATGAATCCTTAGCTACGGCTAAAGAGATAATAGATTCATTAAGAGAAATGTTTGGGCAACCATTATGGTCCCTTAGACACGAGGCAATTAAGCACATTTACATGAAGCGGATGAAAGAAGGGACCTCTGTTAGAGAACATATCCTGGACATGATGATGTACTTCAATATCACTGAAGTAAATGGTGGACCCATTGATGAGGCTAACCAAGTTAGCTTTATCTTACAATCTCTTCCGAAGAGTTTTATACCTTTCGAGACAAATGCGTCTTTAAATAATATAGAATTTAACCTCACAACCTTTCTCAACGAGCTTCAGCGATTCCAAAACATTACTTTAGGTAAGGGGAAGGAAATGGAAGCAAATGTTGCTACCACTAAGAAATTTTTTTTAAGAGGATCGTCCTCTAAAGCCAAAAATGGACCCTTTAAAGCTCAAATGAAAAAGAAGGGAAAAGGGAAGGCTCTCAAGATAAAGAAGGGAAAGAAGGATACAGATAAAGGAAAATGTTTCCACTGTAACCAAAACGGGCATTGGAAGAGAAATTGTTCGAAGTACCTTGCAGAGAAGAAAGTTGAGAAAACGACACAAGGTAAATATGATTTACTGGTCGTTGAAACATGTTTAGTGGAATATGATACCTCATCCTGGATACTAGATTCAGAAGCCACTAATCATATTTGTTTCTCGTTTCAGGAAACTAGTTCTTGGAAAAAGCTTGAAAAAGGTGAGATAACCCTCAAAGTTGGAAGAGGAGAGGTTTTCTCAGCTGAAGCAGTGGGAGATCTGAAGTTATTTTTTGAAGATAGATATCAAGTACTTAAAAATGTTTTGTATGCACCTCTTATGAAGAGGAATTTGATATCTATCGCTTGTATTATAGAATAATTATATACAATATCTTTTAATATAAATGAAGCGTTCATTTTCTGTAAAGGTATTCAAATTTGTTCTGCTACACTTGAAGACAACTTATATAAGTTAAGACCAACTAGAGAAAATTTTGTTTTAAATAATGAAATGTTTAGAACATTAGAAACTCAGAATAAAAAACAAAAGGTTTCTTCCAACTCCTATCTATGGCAGTACATTCAAACCTTTGTGGACCAATGAATGTCAAGGCTTGAGGTGGGTATGAATATTTCATCAGTTTTATTAATGATTATTCAAGGAATGGTCATGTTTACCTGCTTCATCACAAGTCTGATTCTCTTGAGAAGTTCAAAGAATATAAGGCTGAAGTTGAGAATGAATTAGGTAAAACAATAAAGACACTTCAATCAGATCAAGGTGGAGAGTATATGGACATACGATTCCAATACTATTTGATAAAAAACGGGATCCAGTCATAACTCTCTGCATCTAGTATGCCTCAGCAGAATGGTGTATCAGAAAGAAGAAACAGAACCTTATTAGATATGGTTCGCTCTATGATGAGCTATGCTCAATTGCCTGATTCCTTTTGGAGATATGCACTTGAATCTGCTGTCCATATTTTGAACAATGTTCCCTCTAAAAGTGTTTAAGAAACACCTTATGAGCTAAGGAAAGGGTGTAAGAGTAGTTTACGTCACTTTAGAATTTGGGGTTGCCCAGCACATGTGTTGGTACAAAATCCTAAGAAATTGGAACATCGTTCAAAATTATGCCTATTTGTAGGTTATCCAAAGGAAACAAGGGGTGGTCTGTTTTATCATCCTCAAGAGAATAAGGTATTTGAATCGAAAAAATGCCACATTCTTATAGGAAGACCACATAAGAAGTCAACAACCTCGCAGTAAACTAGCACTGAATGAGATTTCCAAAGATGCTACAGATAGAGCTAGTTCATCTACTAAAGTAGTAGATAAAACTAGTACATCAGGTCAGTCACATACTTCTCAACGTGTGAGGGTTTTTCAGCAGCTTGACCATTACTTGGGTTTAACAAAAACACTAGTCGTCATACCTGATGACGGCATAGAGGATCCATCGACCTATAAACAGGTGATGAAAACTGTGATCAGTGGGTCAAATCCATGGACCTTGAAATGGAGTCTATGTACTTCAATTCTGTCTAGAAACTTGTAAATCAACCAAATGATGTAACATCAATTGGTTGTAAGTGGATCTACAAGAGAAAACGAGACCAAGCCGGTAAAGTACATACTTTTAAGGCTCGACTTGTGGCAAAGGGTTATACTAGAGAGAGGGAGTGGACTATGAAGAAACTTTCTCTCCTATTGCCATGCTTAAGTCGATTAGAATACTCTTATCCATTACCACCTTTTATGACTATGAAATTTGGCAGATGAATGTCAAGACAGCCTTTATAAATGGTGATCTTGAGGAGATTATCTATATGGCTCAACCAGAGGGGTTTATTGCATAGGGTCAAGAATAAAAGGTTTGTAAGCTTCAAAAATCCATTTATGGGTTGAAACAAGCTTCTAGATCATGGAATATAAGATTTGATACTGCGATCAAATCTTATGGCTTTGTACAGAATGTTGACAAGCCTTGTGTTTACAAGAAGATCGTCAATTCTACTATAGCATTCTTAGTTTTATATGTTGATGTTATTCTACTCATTGGGCAAGTAGGTTACCTAACTGGCATCAAGAAGTGGATAGCAACACAGCTCCAAATGAAAGATTTAGGAAATGCATAGTATGTTCTCGAGATTCAAATTATTCAGAACTGCAAGAATAGAACACTAGCCATGTCTCAAGCAACTTATATAGACAAAATTTTGTCTAGGTATAAGATGTAGAATTCCAAAAGAGGTCTGTTACCTTACAGATATAGAATTCATTTGTCAAAGGATCAATGTCCTAAGACACCTTAGGAGGTTGAGGATATGAGACGCATTCCCTATGCTTCTGCAGTAGGGAGCCTGATGTATGCAATGTTATGTACTAAACCTGACATATGCTACACAGTAGGGATAGTCAGTAGGTATCAGTCCAATCCTAGATACGATCATTGGACTGCCGTTAAAAATATCCTCAAGTATCTTAGGAGAACGAGGAACTACTTGCTCATGTATGGTACTAAGGATTTGATCCTTACTGGATACACTGACTCTGATTTTCAAATCGATAAAGATGCAAGAAAATCTACATCGGGATCAATGTTCATTCTAATGGAGGAGTAGTAGTGTGGAAAAGTGTAAAACAGACTGTATAGCTGACTCCACAATGGAGTTGAATGTTATGTTGTGTTATTGCTTTATGCACACTACTTCTAAATATATGTATTGTTAATTATATGCTTGTAGTATGCGATAGAGTAATGCATGTCACAAGTTTCCTTACACTGAAACCAAGTATAATTCCAACACAAGTTTCTCAAAATAATCCGAGGTCGAACACAGGGATTGTTTTCGTTAATGCATTACTTTTGTGATATATGCAACCGGTTATTACAATTAATAAAGAATTGGGTTTATACAGGAATCTAAATTGCGATTATAAGTAAAATCTAAACTAATATGATACAAGATACAAGATACATGATACATAATACTGAGGTCAAGACTGACTTTGAAGTTATATAAAGGATCGTGGTTTGCGATGGCAAGACTTTATGGATGAATCAGAAAGATAAAGAATAGCAAGTAAAAACAACACAAGTTTGTTAATTGCGTTAAAAATGCAACTAAGGTTTCACTTTCCCTTGGCGTACACCTCTCAGTGATCGGCCGCATTCCCATATCTCTATGGTGGAATAGGGATGAACTTGATGAACGCAAGGTGCTTCCATCTCTAGAAGTACTTCTCACTTTAGTTAATGCATTCTTCCAACCTTCTCTCGATAGGCGGAATAACATCTTCACTTCTGCTCTCACAAGTGAAGATGCCGTTGATCATGCTTTTGCTAAATTTAATTATTTCCTTAACACAAATTAATTTACTTGCTTAATTCTTGCTAATTACCCAGAGAATTAGGAAAACATCATGGAGAAAATGGATTATTGATGAATGGAAATAGACAGAGAGATGATAATGGAAATGATCATAACATTTAATACTGAGATTAAGCGTTCGATACATGGTGTGAATGAAAGATTAAGAAGATGAGTATAGATGATGAAATAGAGATGAGAAACAAATATAGAAATAGTGTCAACGTCTTGACACAGATCTGAATGGAGATTATTCTTGCCAGCGTGTGGAAGTAATGGAGAGGAGAGCTTCCCTCTTAGGCTTGCTCTTCTGGTAGAAATGACTTTCGTACAGAGCTTCAACGGCGGGGATTTGAAGGATTCTTTGCTCGGAGACTCACCTCTCGCCCTTGTCTCGTGGTTCTTCCTAGATCTACTCAGGACAGTCGCCCAGACCAGTCTCTCTCTCAGAAATTAGTATATACACGTTTCTATATATTCAAGTATCTCTTTTAGTTAATTTACAGAAGCTATTTATAGGCGAGGCTTGACTCTTTGCAATTATGGTCCCCACTCTATGGTTAAGGTAGTTCCTGAAATGGCGGAATGAGAAATTTCTTCTGTTATGTAATCAACCCGTCAGAAATGCACAACTGAAAGTTGTACACTTCTCAGAATCCTCCGCAATTTCATTGCTCTTTACATCTTCGATCCATTGCCGCATGCGGTGTTATTTTTTATTATCGCATGCGGTTGAAATTGCATTGATCGTAAAGCTCTTGATCGATGGTCGCATGCGCGGTCATTGCGTTGATCATCTCTTCATTCCTAAATGATGGGCACAATGCGACGTAGATGCATTGTTCACTTTATCTTTGAGCCATGAACGCATGCGGTGACTGATTTCCTACAAAACAGAACTGAAACATTCTGTTCTACCGTTGCAATGGTGTTAATGGGTGCATTGACGAAATTTTATAATTCTCACATTTCTTAGCAAATTTCTATACTATCGACGTAACTTTTCTTTCTTTTAGCCGCAATATCTAAATAAAACATTATAAATAACTTGTATTTCTACAAGTTATCACACCCCTAAATTTAGATATATGCTTGACCTCAAGCATATCTTAAACTAAGGCAATATTGTTCCGTTCTTATCCTTTTTTTTTTTTTTTTTGCGTCGATTGGTTGCTCCGAATGCTCCACCTAGGCAACATTACTTAACAACGCAAGTTCCTTCTATCCTTGATAATTCATAAACAAGCCTTACCTTATTCATTTATACAACAAATATCTACTCAAAAATTCCTTTCTAGTTTTAAAAAGAATTTTACCACTTCATGCAAAGACAACTTGGTGCGTCTTGAATGTGGTGGTCGGGTTGCATTATTTTATTAGAGACTGTTGACCATGGTTACACCCTTCATTTTGGCTGGTTCCCGTGGGTGTCATGCGAACATCTAACTACAGTTGTGTACCAATCTCAACTTCAACTCTTGATTTTCAACTAAGTTTAACTTTTGCTGGTCAAAGGAGTTGTCTCTTATGCTCTTATTTTTCTTTCCTCATTTTTCTCTTTTCATATTGCGTCGTTCTTGGAAACCCACCTTCATTTTGGCTTGTCCCCATAGGTGTCATGCGAACATCCAACTACGAGCAGGTTCCTTTCACGACTTAACTCTTATCAGGTTGGGATTGTTTTGAGATTTCCCTTGCGCTGACATTGGAGTTTGTATGAAAATAATTTTTTTTTTCTTTTTTTCTTTCTTTTTTTTTATGATGGAATAACACATTTTCTTAATGACCACATCCACTTGATCGCATCTGCTCAAACCTTTCCCACCCCTAAATTTAGAGATGGACAAGGTCCTCATTGCGTTGTTTGGACAAAATAGACAAAAACTTAGTCAAAATTTTGAAAATAAGGTTTGAGCAGAATTTTGAAGGATAAAAGGTAAAGCAATGCTATTGCTACGAATTATCTCAGTGTTAGTCAGAAAATACAGAGTGTGGCAAATGTTACTAAGGGTATCATATAATTCATCATGGCAGTGCAATGAATAACGCGAGATAAAAGGTAAAGAACATCACAATAATTGACAAAGGATGATAAAGAACAGGCTAACGCATATGGAAAGAATTGTTACTCAGTTGTATTAAAAATTAACCAAGTATGCAAAGAATTACAAATAACGCAATACAAAATTTTAGCATGTACAAAGAATCAAAGAATTAGCTCCTATACATAGAAATAATGAAATGAAATTATATTTTGTATTTGATTCAGACGGGTGCACGATCAAAAATCAACACCATGCTTCCATTAACGTAAATGCATCTTTATAGAGGACAGGTAACAATGCATGTATCAACGCAACACACCCCTTAACTCAACGCATTTCTGAAGGACGGGCACATGGTATTTTTTACTGACGTAACACTACCTCAACATAGTGTGTTTTCGCTAAGGACGGGCGAAAAATACATAAGAGTGCAACATACCCCTCAGCGCAATGTATTTGAGTAGGATGGATACAAAGTGTATCATGTTATCACAAGATGCACCCATCATCGCAATGCATACCAATCTTTATTTTTCTTTTTAATTCATCTGACTTGCGGTGTTCATCGTTTTATTCAATCATTCATAGAAATTTTAAGAACAGCGATACTAATGCATAAAAGTAAAGAAATTAAACACGACATGGGAATACACAATTGAATTAAATTGAAAGTAAACGCGTAAAGCAGTAAAGGCTAATTCTAATAAGCAGTAAATAACACAATTTAAAAATCAGTAAATGAAAGCTGTAAAGAAAGCACTTAAACATAGATATAGGGATGCTGATTGAAAGAAGTTCTTCAGAGTTACCGCAATAGCATCCCCGCAAGCGATCAATCCTGTATGCCTAAGTCGATGGTCTCCATGTGTCGATCGACATCACCCCCATAATAGGGCTTAATTCGTTGACCATTGACTTTAAATGCGTTGCTTCCGTCTTCAGTTGTTGGCTCCACTACGCCATGGGGAAATATAGTCTTGATGCAGAATGGCCCAAACCAGCGGGACTTCAACTTCCCTGGAAACAATCGCAAACGCACGTTAAACAGAAGTACCTGTTGACCCTCGAAGAATGTCTGGTTGCTTATGCGGTCATCATGCAATTTCTTGGTTCTCTCCTTATAGAGCTTGGCATTTTCATAGGTGTTCATTCGCTGACCAGCTGGTTCAATTGCAACTTCTGGACTTTCACCGCGCTTGTTAAATCAAAGTTCAGCTTCTTGCTTGCCCATATTGCCTTGTGTTCAAACTCGAGAGGCAGATGACAAGCTTTTCCAAAGACCAGAGCATATGGGGACATGCCAATTAGAGTTTTGAAGGTAGTCCTATATGCCCACAGTGCTTCATCGAGCTTGGGTGACCAATCCTTCCTGAAGGTACTGACTACATTCTCCAAGATAGTTTTGATCTCTCTATTAGAAATTTCTACCTGCCTATTGGTTTGTGGGTGATATGCCGTTGCAACTCTATGGCTGACGTTAAATTTGATCAATAGGTTGGTGATGATGCAGTTGATGAAATGTGAGCTTTCATCGCTGATTAAGGCATGGGGCATTCCATATCGGGTAAAGATATTCTTCTTGAGAAATTTCTCCACCGTAGCCGCATCGTTCTTAGCACATGCAATGGCCTCAACCCACTTCGATACATAGTTAACCACGACCAGAATGTATTGATGACCTTCTGAAGGCGGAAATGGGCCCATAAATACGTCAAATAATTCGATTTCCAAGATTGAAGTCAAGGGCATTTCATTTCTTCAGGACATGTTCCCTGTTCTCTAGCATCTATCGCACTACACAACATGGGCATGGGCATCCTTGAATAGTGTTGGCCAGAAATAGCCACTCTGTAGGACTTTCGCAGCGGTCCGCTGCACCCCAAAATGTCCTCCATAAGGAGACTCATGACAAATCTCCAAAATGTGCTTGACCTCATGCTCAGGAACGTATCGACACAAAATATGATCAGGTCCAAGTCGATACAAGAAGAGGTCATCCCAAAAATAAACTTGATGTCATGTCTTAGCTTCTTCTTCTGCTGGTATGTGTAGTCTTCTAATACTTGGCCGCAATTGATGAAGTTTACAATGTCCGCATACCATGGAACATTAATGCATACCGACATTAGCAGCTCATCAGGGAATCTTTCTTCAATGTCTTTTTCTTTCTCCTGAACCTCGCCATTTTCTAATCTTGGCAGATGATCTGCGACTTGGTTCTCGGTGCCCTTCCGATTCTTAATCTCTTGGTCAAATTCTTGCAGAAGCAGCACCCACCTTATTAGTCTCAGTTTCGCATCCTTCTTTGTCATAAGGTATTTGATCGCAGAATGATCAGTATACACTACAACATTTGTTCCAATCAAGTACTGTCAAAATTTCTCCAGCACAAATACCACTGCAAGCATTTCTTTTTCCGTGGTTGTATAATTTTCCTGTGCATCATTCAACGTTTTACTAGCATAATATATAGGATGCAAAACCTTATCTTTGCGCTGACTCAAGACTGCACCCACTGCATATCCACTAGCGTCACACATCAACGCAAAAGGTTGCATCCAATCCGGCGCAATCAGAATGGGTGCGGTGATGAGTGCATTTTTCAGTGTGTGAAATGCTTCGATGCATGCGTCATCAAAATCATATTCGCAGTAATTCTCAAGGAGCGCACTTAGGGGCCTTGTGATCTGAGAAAAGTTGCAGATAAATTTTCGTTAAAACCCTGCATGTCTCAGAAAACTCCTGAGTGTTTTCACATTGACTGGTGGTGGTAACTTGGAAATTGCGTCGATTTTTGCTTGATCAACTTTCAATCCTACCTTTGATATTTTGTGACCTAGTACAATTCCTTCTTCAACCATAAAGTGGCATTTCTCCCAGTTCAGAACGAGATTCATTTCAACGCATCTCTTCAAGACTTTTTCAAGATTTAATAAACAGGAGTCATAAGTATTGCCAAAAATTGAAAAATCATCCATAAATACGTCAACTGACTCCTTCAAGAAATCTGAAAATATTGCCATCATACACCTCTGGAAGGTACCTGGTTCATTACAGAATCTAAACAGCATGCAACGGAATGCAAATGTGTCAAATGGGCACATGAAAGTTTTCTTATCTTGATCTTCCGGCACAATTGCAATTTGGTTGTACCTTAAGTAACCATCAAGAAAATAGAAGAATTCATTCCCAGTAAGTCGATCTAACATTTGATCAATAAAATGGAGTGGAAAGTGGTCCTTCTTTGTGGCCAGATTTAATTTGCGGTAATCCATACAGATTCTCCACCCTGTAGTTGTCCTTATAGGAATTAACTCATTCTTGCTATTGGTGACGACTGTCATTCCCCCTTTCTTTGGAACACATTGCACTGGGCTTACCCAGCTACTGTGTGATATAGGGTAAATGACACCTACATCAAGCCACTTCACTATCTCTTTCTTCATAACCTCCCTCATGGCAGGGTTCAAACGGTGTTGTCTTTCTATAGATCCTGTTTTTCCCTCTTCAAGACGAATCTTATGCATGCAATATGAAGGACTGATCCCCCGAATATCTGCTAAGGTCCATCCCAAAGCTCTTGCGTTGTTTTTCAGGATCTGGATAAGTGCATCCTTCTTCTCTTTGCTTAGCGAGGCAGATATAATAACCGATAAAGTGTTATTGCCTCCTAAATAAACGTATTTGAGGTGCACTGGCAACGGCTTCAACTCTAACATGGGTGGTTCTTCCAAAGATGGCTTAGTATGTTGCATTGTTCGTTCAAATAACTTGATTGTTTCAAAATCTGGCTCAATTTGAATTGCGGCACAATTCTCCTCCCACATTACGCCGATCCTATCAAAGCAACCTAACACTCACGATATATCGAACCTATAACTCTATAACACTCACACTATATGTTAATTATCAAAGCTATATCACTCACGACATATGTTAACTATCAAAACTATAACACTCACACTATGTTAACTATCAAAACTATAACACTCACACTATGTTAACTATCAAAACTATAATACTCACCTTAATTGTTTAGGAGCCTTTCTAATAGTTCCCTTTTCTACCTCAGGCTCCTTTTTTACCCCTAGAATCTATATCCAAATTACAACTTGGATTACTCATAGTTCTAAACCTTATTTTGAGATACTTCCTTCTACAAAACTATTCTAAAATGTCTCAAGAACCTTACCGTAAAATCTTAGCTCATAAATCTTCATGTTTTAGCCGAAATCATCCAAACATCAAGACTGGCTCAGCTTACCCGATAGCTCGACCCCTCTGTCTTTTTCTCATTCTCCAGCCCAATTCCTTAGAGCTTCTTCTCCGGCAACCTCACCATGAAAACTAGACTCTCTTATCTTTCGGATGGCTTTGGAATTAATCAAACGCTTAAGTAGATTGGGAGATATCCTCGTCTCAAGTTGATGCATTCTCCTTCACCCTCACTGTCCAATGCACTGTATTCTCCCCCTCTTTTTACGAATTTTATGATTTTTTATTTGAAAATGAAATCCCAACGGCTCTATTTATAGGCGTCCAAACCTCCTATGGTGTTGACACCAGCTACTTGGCTGCATGGTCAAATGTTTAATCCTCCCTTTATCAACGTAAGTTGTCTTCACCTTGGTTCAATGTGTTCTTCCCAAACGCATCCAATACTTAGGGTTTAAGAATTCCTCTTAATCGGACACCTAAATTTTAATTGACGTTTGCCCTTACGTCTTCAAGCTTTGTTTGTATTCAATTTAGAGTTTTCAATGCATAATCTATAAGATCGTGTCCAAATTCAACACATAAATGCCTGGTCGTTCGATGCACAGGCGGTTTCCTTCGATCGCGTGGGCGTGACTTTCGAATGAGGCGTTCAGGCTGCTCTCGCTTTCTCCGCTCTCGCTCTCTCCCACTTTCTCGCTGGTCTTGCTCTTTTCACACTCGCTCTCTTCCACTTTCTCGCTCACACTCTCGCTCTCTCCAACTTTCTCGCTCAAACTCTCGCTTTCTCCACTCTCACTAAGGATCTCGCTTTCTCCAACCTTCTCGCTAGCTTGGATCTCGGCAGTGTCGCTCTCTAGGTTTCTCGCTAAGGATCTCGCTCTCTCCAATCTCGCCAGCATCACTCTTTCCAATCTTGCTAACGTTCTTCTTTCTCTCTACCCTTTCTCTCCAACTTTGCTCTCTCCCAGTCTCTTGCTCAGCCAATCTCATGTTAATAAATTTTGGGCCCAAAATCAACTAGTTTAAATAGCGAATGGGAATAATTTTAGTGTAATGGGAAATATGCAATGGGAAACATGCAATGGGAAATATGGTATCAGAGATATACCTATGCTCTGATACCAGAGTGGTATCAGAGCATAGGTATACATAAAACCTGGGTGGAGGTTGAGTATAAAGTTTAAGCATATACCAGAGTGGTATATTACAAATTACATGCCATAGGAGTAATTTCGGTTCGCAAACTTAAAATTAGACAATTCAAAAGCTCAGTTAACCCCAGTAATTTAAAAGAGGCCACTTGTAGGATGTGTTATCACATAGAGAAGAATTGAAAACGACTATAAATAGAAGGCTTTGGCTGAAGAATTAAACTCATTCTCGAACAAATTCCAGTAGTAATAGTCGTGTGGAGAGAGTGAGGTAGTTTTGTGAGTTTAAAAGAGAAAAGCTTGAGGGAAGTGCTGCCCAAATTTCCTTCTAAGAAGGAAAGCTTGCTGTGAGTGTTATAGCTTTATTTATAGTTAACATATGTTGTGAGTGTGACATTGCTTTTAGTAACTTAGTAGATGTTATGCGTATTATGTTGAATGAGAAAATACCATCCCTACTAGCATGATAATTTTGCTAGGCTAATATGCGTGGTAAATGTTATGTCACTCCAGAGCATCATTTGTTAGCATGATAGTTGGGTAAAGTCAGTATATTTGATGAATAGTATGTGCTTTGTTGGTCAGAAAGTACAGTGAGTAGCAATGTACTGTGGGTGTTATACTTCTTTGTTAGCACTGTGTCTGTGAGTAATCAGTACGTAATGTGAATATTATGGTTGTATAACCTGAACATCACAGTCTTGAGGTGTTAGAATTTGCTATCCTATGAATTATAGGGTTTGTCGTCATCTCTCGCAAACATTACAGTAGAGTCCATTGTGAATATTTACTTAAGTTAAAAGAGAAGTGCATTGTAAATACTATAATGCCATGATATTCTTTGTGTGTGACTATGGAAACTGCGATTATGCCCGGGATGTGGTTAGCATGCTTAAAAAGAAGGTGATTGGCGGGAAAATTGGTCGGCTTCGATCGGCGGGAAAATTTGTCGGCTTCGGTCGGCAGGAAATTATAGTCGGTGACGACTGGCGGGAATATGACTGTAGCGGAGTATAAGTTAAAGTATGCAGAGCTATCTAAGTATGCTTTAAACATAATAATGGATGAAAAGGAACGTTGTCGAAGATTTAAATCAGGATTAAGGCAGGAAATTCAAACTTCGGTTACAACAACCGCTCAATGGGGAGAATTTTCAAAATTAATAGAAGTTGGGATGCGAGTAGACAGAAGTTTGGCGGCGGAAGAGACAGACTCACAAAAAGAATCCCTAATGAGTCGGTGGCGGAAGAAAGAACTAAGAAGTTGTATCCCCAAGGTGGAAACCATGCGTGGATGGAAAAGAAGAAAAGTCACTAATGCCAAAACAGACCTGGAACGAGAAAGCCGATTAAGGGAAGCACTGGTGAGCATTAATCAAAAACCTAGATGCTCAACTTGCAATAAACATCACCAGGGAAGACGTTGGGAGCAAACCCAAGGACGAACACGTACATGTTATAATTGTGACGAACCAGGACATTTTAAATGGGAATGTCCCCAATTGAGAAATTTGGAGGTCGAAAATACACGATGAGGAAATAACCAGGGAGTGAAGCCAACAACTACAAGTGTAGGAGGAAGAAACGAAGAAACTGGAAAGAAGATATTGGGACAACTCTATGGAAGAAATGAAGAAAGAAACGACAATAGGGCAGTAGTGAGAAAAGGGAAGGAAAAAGTATTTGGAGAGTAGAATGAGAGTTGTGGTGTAATAAAACTATAGGTTATTAAATAAAACTGTGGTGTGAATTAAGTTTCAAATTTCGAGGATGAAATTTTATTTAAGGGGGTGATAAATATAAAACCCTAACCCTAATTCAGAAAGAAGGGAAAATAAAATACTGAAAAATAAAGGAAAATATAATGAAAAATATAAATTAAATTAAGAGGAAGTTGGGTGGAATTTAGGGGAAAATTTTGATAAATTAAGAAATTTATTAATAATTATCCAACAATAGAACATATAGCTATGAATAAGTAAGCAGAATCGGGGAAGATTAATAAGGGAGTTGGAAGCTAGCGAATTCGGAGGACAAAGGAAATTAGATAACTTTTCGTTTGGAAACTATTCATTGGAAGGCTTGGGAGGTTGAAATTAATAATTTGAAGGTGGGAAGAATTTGGATACTTTTTTTTTTACAAAGACTGTTCATTGGGAGATTTGGAGGTGAAAATTTATTGTTAGTGTACGGGGTAAGTTAAGAATTAAAAAGAAAAGTGGAATCCACGTGTCGCAAGCAGTAAGGGTGATCACTAGCGAGAGTAGAGGAAGTTGGAGAGAATGGAGAGAGCGAGATTAGAGGGAGAGCGAGATTTGAGCAAGAGAATGGGAGAGAGCGAGACTGGCTGAGCGAGAGAATGGGAGAGAGCGAGACTGGCTGAGTGAGAGAATGGGAGAGAGTGACACTGCCGAGTCCAAGCTAGTGAGAAGGCTGGAGAGATTGAGATCCTTAGCAAGAAACATGGAGAGAGCGACACTACCGAGAGCCAAATGAGCAAGAAGGCTGAAGAAAGCGAGATCCTTAGCAAGAAACATGGAGAGAGTGACATTACTGAGAGCCAAATGAGCGAGAAAGTTGGAAAGAGTGAGAGCGGAGAGAGCAAGATTTTGGACAGAATGCTGTGTTTTAAGGAATGTAATGCAATCGTTTATATTTTTGATAATTAAGTCAAAAATTAAGCAATTTAGGTGGCAAAAGGAGATTTCATGCAGAAACTTAGGGATTAAAATGCACGGCCAAGATTACATGCCATAGGAGTAATTTTGGTTGGAAAACTTAAAATTAGACAATTTAAAAGCTCAGTTAACCCCAGTAATTTAAAAGAGGCCACTTGTAGGATGTGTTGTCACATAGAGAAGAATTGAAAACGACTATAAATAGGAGGCTTTGGTTGAAGAATTAAACTCATTCTCAAACAAATTCCAGTAGTAATAGTCGTATGGAGAGAGTGAGGTAGTTCTGTAAGTTTAAAAGAGAGAAGCTCAAGGGAAGTGCTGCCCAAATTTCCTTCTAAGAGGGAAAGCTTACTGTGAGTGTTATAGCTTTATAGTTAACATATGTTGTGAGTGTGACATTGCTTTTAGTAACTCAGTAGATGTTGTGCATATTACGTTGCATGAGAAAAAATACCATCCCTGCTAGCATGATAATTTTGCTAGGTTAGTATGCGTGGTAAATGTTATGTCACTCCAGAGCATCATTTGTTAGCATGATAGTTGGGTAAAGTCAGTATATTTGATGAATAGTACGTGCTTTGTTGGTCAGAAAGTACAGTGAGTAGCTTGATGTACTGTGGGTGTTATACTTCTTTGTTAGCACTGTATCTGTGAGTAATCAGTACGTAATGCGAATATTATGGTTGCATAACTTGAACATCACAGTCTTGAGGTGTTAGAATTTGCTATCCTATGAATTATATGGTTTGTCGTTATCTCTCGCAAACATTACAATAGAGTCCATTATGAATATTTACTTAAGTTAAAAGAGAAGTGCATCGTAAATACTGTAAAGCCATGATATTCTTTGTGTGTGACTATGGAAACTGCGATTATGCCCAGGATGTGGTTAGCAAGCTTAACAAAAGGTGCTTGGCAGGAAAATTGGTCAGCTTCAGTCGGCGGGAAATTATAGTCGGTGACGACCAACGGAAAATATGGTCAAGTATCTAGGCATGACTAGCGGGATAAATAAAATGGTTGATGTTCACATTGGCGGGAATTGGGGACATAGGAAGGTTTCCATAGGTGATTGTATTGTTTAATGATAGAATATGATTGCTATGTGTTAATGTTAGAATTCAAATTAGTAGCTGCGTGATTATGCCATTGATTGCACTTAAGTTCAGTGTGAGTGCCAACATGTGAATGGTTTCCCAAAATGATGATTTTCATCTTTAAAAGAACCACTCACTGGGCTTAGTAACTCACACTTTTCAAATTGTTTTCCTAACCCCCCCAGGTAGCAGAGCAGAGCGTTCAACAAAGAGTCCACCACCCACCACCATCAACTAAAAGCTCGGTAAACTCTTGGGGCACGGCTTAGATCATGTGTTGAAAGTATTAAAAAGACAATTAGATTGCATATATAGATAAATAGGTGGAGTATTGTAACCTTTTAATTGATTGTATAGATTAATAGGTGGGATAATGAAAACCTATTTATTACATGTATAGATAAATAGGTAAATGTTGTAAACCCATTGTAATTATAATAAGTAGCAAAAACAATAGTTAATACAAATCTTGTCTTAGAAGGGTTATAATCACTCTCACGCTCCCTTCTCGGTCTTAGGGGTTTAAGGCCTGGGAGGGGGTGTGACATAAACTTCTCCACATCTTGCTCCTATGAAGCTATCTCTCCTAATTCGAGGGAGTTTGCCCATTTTCTTGCTTTATCCCATAGTGAAAATGGAAATAGCGTGAATCGAACCTCTTAAGTGGAGATACTAGGGAACACAAAAATGTTACAAATTTCAATGAAGCTTCGTAGATGGGCATGCGGATCTTCACCACGCCTTCCTCTGAACTGTCCTGCTGTTTGTATCATTTGTAACATTACTGGCTTCATCTCGAACCTTGATCCATCCAATGTTGGTCTCATGATTCCTAGGGAGAAATCATACAAGTTTGGTGACACATAGTCCCAGATGGGTCTATTGCGATCATTTGCTAGATAGGATTTACCATTATGTTGTTTTCATTTGTTGCTCGTTCTTCAAGTTGTTCAGCCATTCTGTGAGTTCTTCCTTGTTATCGACGTTTGTCTTTCTGTTGTCTGCGAAATGTTCTTTCGATCTCTGGGTCGTAGTTGGGCTCAAGAGGGTGTCCTTCACTCATGCAACGCTTGCTTCTTCCTTTACCGAAGGAATGGAAATACAACAAAGGTCCACAGATACGAAGATCAAAGAGGTTTAATGTTAGCGCAATTTATACCGTAGTCCCCGGCAACGGCGCCAAAAACATGATGCATAAAATTATGATGCAATGGTGTGTGTTATGTGATGGCGTGTGTTATGCGATGGTCATGCAAGTTTTACTAACAAAGCCCAAGTATAAGCCTTCTTAGGTTCCTAGTAAGTCAAGGGTCAAACACAAGGACTACTAGATAGATATGCGACAGACTCTTTGATTCTATTGTGGTGGTGAAAAAGAAGTGGATAGTGTTTTGATTTAGATTTTTCCTATGCGATGGAGGTGAATGCGGAGTGAGGAAAGCATAGAGTTACAATAAGTATGTGATGAAGGGGCTAAGAAGGGGTTTAGCTAACATTTCCCAAGATTGTGCACAAGTTATGCGATCATGCTATACATAAATATCAGTCCTACATTTCTCAATGCAAGATGCCACAATTCATATTTCTAGGACGCATGCAATGTATATGCAATACAGTCGATAGAACTTATTTCTAAGTTTCTACTCTTGCTTATGAAATCTAATATGACTCTCTCAAGCCTAGATTCTATCTTTAGACTACTCTCTCAAGTATGTTCAAATGATGAATGACGCACACACAAGACAAGATGGCCGCATACCACCATTCCTATTTCTAGGATGCATGCGATGTGTAAATTGGAAAATAGAACTTATTTCTAAGTTTCTACTCTTGCTTATGTGATCTAATCCGACTCTCTCAAGCCTAGATTTTATCTTTAGACTACTCTCTTAAGTACGTCCAAATGGTGAATGATGCATACATAGACAAATTGATCGCATAAAATTCATATCTTAAGTCATGCCAGCTAAGTACTTCTCAACCCATAGCTACTCATGCATGGTGTGGAGAGATTGAACATAAATCGAAATGAAGTTTCCATTTTCTGCAGATAAAGTGTTGAATACAAAATAACAAATGGATTTAAGAGATAACAAACCCAGTAAGCAATGTCTTGCTTCCCGTGGCCTTTTACACTGCTCTTTATCACTTCAACTCTGTTCTAGTTGTGGATTCTTGCTCTCCCAAGGGTTGCCCTTCTCTCCTTTGTATTGCTTTCTGGTAGTCTCTCGATTTGTCCGGAAGCAATTTCTCTCGGCTTTGCCTCGTCTCCTTGCTCTTTCCGTCCTCAATGTATATGTATATGTATGTGCGTGTATATACATATACATATACTTGCTCAAATCCATTTGTTATTTTGTATTCAACACTTTATCTGCAGAAAATGAAAACTTCATTTCGATTTATGTTCAATCTCTCCACACCATGCCTCGTCTCCTTGCTCTCTCCCTTTCTCTCTGGTGGCATTCGGTATTTATAGATTTCAAGGTGAAGCAGCTTTTCTTACTAATGATTGCAATGATGGGCGGCATTAATGTCCCTACTCTGTTACGCCATTTAAAAGTCACCAAAAGTTCAATGTACTTGCTACAGTCTGGCTTTTAATGGCTTGTCAACTAAATTCAGAATCAACCGTTATCAGCTTTACGTCCCATCATGATTTATTATGCTATCGTCTTGATGCGAGGTCTTTATGCGATCACCTTTTTAAAAAACTTCTCACGATCGCAACTTCAAGCGTGTTGTCGCATTGTGCATTTGGATTGCAATTTCATATGCATCATTGCATTGTACCTGCACAAAATAGGTAAATTAACTGCTTTTATACGATGAGCATTAGTGATCGCAATTCCTTTCACTTTGGCGCTTTCAGACATGATATTGCCTATTTTACCATTGCTTTCTCTCATTGTTTCACTAACTTGAGCTATAATAACTTGTATTTCTACCAGTTATCACACCCTCTCAGTTATCACACCCTCTCACTGGGTTGAGAGAGTTCGATTTATTGATTGGATCACAAATCAGTTTTTCATTAGAGGATCAGTAGGGACTTGAGGAATAAGACATAATCTTGGGGGTAAAATAGATATTTGACCCAGCCGTTATTACGAACAACCAGTGAAGGGTCGACTTATTAATTATGGTTAAATCATGTGAACATAATATATCTACAGTGAGGGGAGTGCAACTATGGTCTTTAGTGGAGTAACTCATTAGTTAACGAATGGAGATTAATTAGGTCTACTGAGTTTAGCCAATTAATCTTGGATCGTTAGAGCCCATGATCTGTACGTCCGCGAGGTTCTCCTACTAGCTCGTAATGGACTAGCTCTAGAATAGCGTGATAAGTTAATTTGAAACGTTCAAAGGAATTGGTAATTATATGAGATATGATTACATGTTTAATTTGAGAATTAGATGGATAGGAGAATTTATATATATTTAAATATGATTTAAATATATAAAGATGAATATGTATTAAAATTAATTTAATATTTGATATTAAATTAATTAAGTTTTTATTTAATAATTAATTTATGAAATTAATTAAATTTTTCATTTTTAAAATCAAAATAAATCAAATTTTGATTTTGTGATAAAATTTGAAAAAGTAAAGAAAACAAAACACTTAAACTGGAAAAGGAAGATTTATCATTATCCACCTTTGAAGTAGCTCACACATAATGCATCTTCTTGGCTTTGTCTTCTCCAAGCATGAGCTGCAACTCATGCAACTCACTCCTTTACATGTTGATTTGCAATATAGTGAAGAGATTGGAGTGAAAAATTGTAATACCCTAACTCCTAATCTGAAGGGAATGAGGTTAAATAAGGAAATAGGATAGAACAAATAAAATTTGAGAAAATTTAGATAAAAATAATTCAAGTGTTATCTATATGTTGGTGGGTGCAAAGGGGCATACGAACGTGAGGGTATCTGAGAGCGAAATCAGCGAGAGCACTGAAGAACAAGAGCATTGAGAGTAGAATCAACGAGATTGGAGAAAGCGAGAAAGTGGGTGAGAGCGAGATTGGAGAGAGCAAGAAAGTGGGAGGGAGCGAGAGTGGAGAGAGCGTGAAAGTGGGAGAGAGCGAGAAAGTGGGAGAGAGCGAGAGTGGAGAGAGCTAGTGGGAGAGAGCGAGATCAACGAGAGCATTGAGAGCGAGACGTGCTAAGACTTTATGATGGAGTCGTGCGAACTTGTGGTGCATTGGAGGTTGGGCTGGCTTGCGGACCTAATGGGATACGTTCATTGGTAATGTTAAACTCCTGGGATAAACATTTTTTTAAAAAAAAAATTAATCAAATGAAATGGCAAAGGGAGATTTCATGCAAAAGAATTTTTATTAACTTAAGTAGGAGGTGTACGATTAAGATTACATGTAAATTAGATAATTTTGGGATGGCAAACCCAGAATTAGACAACTCAAGCTCTGCCGGCCAGTGTTAATGTTGGCAGCCTAAAGAAAAGCCATTTGTATGGTGAGTTGTCATATGGGGAGAAGCTAGAGATGGCTATAAATAGAAAGCCTCAGCGTGAAGCTTTAACTCGTGCAAAATTAAAAATTTTAGTGTTAAACATCTTGATTAGAGAGTTAGTAATTGATGGTCAGGCTGTCATTGGTATTGAAGTCAAGGAGATCGAAAGTTGCAGCAGCACTAGTTTTGTTGAGTAGGGTAAGCTGGTATTTTGTTTTAAAGGGATTTCAAATAGGTTGATGAAATAATGATATTGATTTTCCTTAAAATAATGAAAATGGCAGGGAGATATGTACAAGTAAATTGCATTAGGAAGATTTGCTGACGGTGAGTGGTTACTATATGTTTTGATTTATGCATACATATGTATGATGCGTATATGTTGAGGTAATGTCAAATATGCATGAAAAGGGATGCATGGTTTTTAATATTGTTAGGAGTACCGTGATGTTACATATGTATGTACGATGGAAACTAGAATTATACCCAGGATATGGTTAGTATGCTTGAAAAGGGTGCTTGGCAGGGAAATATGGTCACCTTCGGTCGGCGAGAAACGATAGTCGGTGACGACCAATGGGAAAATATGGCCAAGTTACCTAAGCATAACTAGGGGGAAAGAAATGGTCGATGTGCACATTGGCGAAAAAATGGGGTATAGGGAAAGTTTCCATAAAATTGTTGATATGTTGTTAGGTTGACAGTAGTTGACCGTTAACAGGAAATGATTCAACGGCTTGGCTGAAGAAATGAATTTGAAATGGTATTAATGTATTGTTGATTGCATGTTGTTTTCCCCAAAAGTTTATTTTTGATAAGCCAAGGTTTCGTTTATAAAAAAAATATACCACTCACTGGGCTTATTAGATCATGTTTTCAAATGCTTTCTTATATCCCCCCCCCAGGTCACAAAGCGGAGCGTTCGAAGAGGAGTCCACCACCCACCACCACCATCTCAGGATTTGGTAAACTCTCAAGGCACGGCTCAGATCATGTAACAAATAGTAGAGAAAATTCAATTATATGTATAAATGGATAGGGAGAATACTGTAAACTTATTAAAGGCTGTAATAAATATGGGGGAAAATATTGAATATAAGTATTATCTTAAGATGCTAGTTACCCTCACGCTCCCTTCCCGGTCTTAGGGATTAAGGCTTGAGAGGAGGTGTGACAAAAACGATGATGCAATCTATAGAGAATTTTAGAGAAAATTTAGGTTGAAGAAAGGGTTCTTCAACAAGGTTGTTGCAGTGAGCTTTTCTCCTTCACCCTTTGATTCAAGCTTGTTTTGAGTCCTACAACTCAATCTAAAGCATCAAGAGAATAGTAGGGAAGATCTTGAAGTGGTCTGCAACAAGATTCGGAGAAGATAGTAGTTGGAGAAGGAGCTTTGAAGAAGTTCTACAAGAGGTATGTCTTGACACTCACTTGTTTTCTGCAAGAGCATGCTTTATATTTTGCCAAAATTACTGAATTTGAATGCTTAGATGATCCTTGTGCTTCCGGTGTTACTGATACAATCCCACATAAATTTACCCTATTAATAGAACACTTTAGTGGGAGTTTAATAACTTCTATATAATAAAGTTATTAGAACACTTCAGTAGGAGATGAATAGCATATACGATACGTTATTTTTAGCTCTCACGTCCCTAAGAGTTCACAATCCAGATTTAATTGATACTTTGTGTCAATCTGGAAGTGACCTCCACTCGGAAAGTATTTTTTTAGCATAAATCTAGATTTTGGTGAATAAGGGGAAGTGGTTCAATCATAAGTCTATTATATGATATATATATTTCAACTACCACGTCTCCACATAGTTCACACCGTGAGATTCATATGATCCTTCGTGTCACCCTGGAAGTGACCTCCATTCAGAAAGTTTTTGTATGAGTCAATAAAAAGGTGAACAGAGGAAGTTGTTTATAGTAAGTGGGTGAAGGATATATGTCAACATATCCTTCCGTTAGTTTGGACTGTGAGATTCCTATGTTGCACCTGCTGGTGTGCTTTAAGTAACCCTTTGCTAGTCGTTTAACGATGGCTATCCCCACGGAGGGTTGTAACATAGGATTCGGAACAACTCAAACTCCATAAATGGATAGGATTTCTTAGGTCCATTCCCAACCTTGACTCTCCATTTCAGTAGCATATTTGGGGCCGACCTCTGACGTTTGAAAATGGAGGGTTACACTTAAAAAAAATATTAAAATGTTAATAATTTCTTAACAAAAGTGGTAGCTAAATGACTATCGAAATATGAGTTATTCTGGAGATAGTATTTAGTCAAGAATGTTTTGTTGTAGTATCATTGCAAAAATAATTTTGGATATATTATTACTTTGCTAAAACTTGATTGGGTTTAAAAGCAAATCACCTATAGAATTTGTTTATAATTTCATAATGACGAGTTCACTAGTACAATTGTTGGCATCTAATAAACTGATTGGGGATAATTATGCAACTGATGCGTGGTTAATCCAATGAAATAATGGTGCATATTGTGATGGTGGTGTATGCGTTGTGCATGCAAGTTTTCCTAACAAAATCCAAGTATAAATTCTACTAGGTTGCCTGGTAAGCCCAGGGTCAAATACAGGGACTATGGAAACAATATGCGATGTGATTTCTGATTTCTTTGCGGTGACAAATAACACAATGCGTTGGTTGGTATGTTTGTTTAAGGTATATATTCTATGCGACGGACTTGAGAAAAGGGTTAATAATGACGAAAGTTACAATGAGTATGCGGGGGAACGGGTTGAGAAGGTATTTAGCTAGCGCTTCTTAAGATTGCGTTCAAGC